>NC_056751.1:785945977-786060977 GCF_019279795.1 Protopterus annectens | reverse complement strand
AGCCAATTGTTGAAGTCAATTATTTTCTGCTTGTACTACAATATCATTCTGGGCGTTGGGAGGATGCTGCTCAGGGATAGGGTCATACCTGCCTGAACAACACAATCTGAGAGTGCCTCCATGTCTCTTTTCATGTAGTCCCAGGAGGTGTATCTCAGGTTATTCACACCCACATGGACAGTGACAGAGTCATACCTGTACTTGTTGTGGAGTGACCTGAGTGCATGTGTTATGTGTTGGATTCTGGCACTTGATACAGCTGACTGTTACCTTCTCCTTATTCAACCTAGTGAGTACAACATCAGTGTGCCTCACTATCGAGTCACCTGTGATTAGTGTATTGAGCAAGCTGTTTTGCCTTAGTGGCTTAGGTTGAGGGGCACACTGTGTAGGTGAGCTATGTGCCTTGTGGTTTGTGCTGTGCTGTGGTGGTCGAATGCATTTCTGCCTTGGAGGTCTCTGCTGTTTGGGTAGATTTATATTGAGAGCCTCCGCGAAGGTGGGTGTGCAGTTTGTGTTTTTATGTGAGAGCTGTGATGTTGGGTGTTCTAGAGGGCTATGTGTTGCATGTGGTGTGGTGCAGGTATTGACCTTCTCCTCTTAACCAGCTATTCTGGTCTTGGCTTGAGAGTGCATGGCTTCTAATTTGGATATATAAGTGCATCTCTCACAAATCTGAGTGTTGGGAGGTAAGAGGAGAGAGTTGTCTGTGTACATGAGGCATTTGCTGCACTGCCTCAGAATGCTCAATTTCACCAGGCTAATAGGAGAAAGCACAGGGAACTGACATTTAGACATGCCAGGAGGGATGGTCATTATTACTAAGTACTGGAGCTGTTTCCTTATATATTCTTTTTACAGGAAAAATGTCACTCAAGGTGTCTGAGTCTGTACAGAGTACTGCCAAACACTTGAGGGGAAACTAGTATGTAGACCCTGAAAATTTAAGGATGAAGTATTTAGACAGATATTCTGAAATTAGAAAGAAATCAAGCAGTACTTACTGAAAAATAAAGAATTAGCTTGTCAAGAATGATGAAAGGAGGGGAGTCGCATGAATGGCTACTAACTGGCTACTACTAACGCTGGTCTCGGCACATCTTCACTCTGTTGGGATACAATAATCCTTTGTTTCTTCTCTCACCAGAAGCAAAATGTTAGAACCAATCCAAAGAAGATAAGCAGGACAGTCCTGTCCCAGATAATGCAAGGGTCTGCAGGCTTGTAGCCTTTATCTCTTAGATGCCTCGAATAGCAACCAGACCATTCAGGTAAATTAAGTACTCTCAGTATTATATTATATTTATATTTTTAAGGTTATATAATGGTTTTATAATGCAATTTATGAGGTATATTCAGCTTCTTTATATGACTATACCTTTTAGATATGCTTCAGTCTTGTGTGTCTAAGGTGGGGGGGTGACTTTGTGGTCATTTTGCTGACATCATGTTTTTTGCGAAATGGACCAATAGTATTGAAAGGAGGGAATTTCAAATGGTTTTAACAGAAGGAAGTGATGTTTCTTATTGTCAGAAGAAGTTTGTCAGTGGGACAAATGAAAGCGCTTACCTGGATTATTGCTTTTTACTCATTGTACTTTGAATTATTTTAATTAAAAGGTTTTTTTTTTGTTGCCAGACTGGATTCTACTTTTTCATTTTATTTGGTTTTGGGTGGCTCTTATTGCACGTTAAGCACAGACACTCACTTTCCAACCAGAAAGAGTCAGGAATCAATGCCCTCTGCTCCTACTCTCACCAGGATCAGAATATAAGCACAGATTCTAAGCTGTCACCTATAAAACAGTTATTAAGCTTTCTGGTGATCAGCAGTCTCCAAGAAATAATATAACTGCACTCCTTCTGTCACTAGGAGAAAACAGAAGCACTAATCCCAAGATGACTACTGAGAGGTAGAATGTGGGCTCTGCAATAACTGGTGTTCTTGCAATATATGCTTAAAGGTAAGATGAAAAAAATGTTTATCTTAAACACTGCAGTGTGCACTAGAGGAGTTAGATGTGAAAGTAGGTAACTTAAGTTTTATCTGTCTAAAAAGTTAAGTTTTTGTGGAGAGTCACCTTTTTTAAAACAGCAACATAGCTTGAAAGGGGGTGGTCACTTTTGTATTCTGGTACTATGTAATACAGTAAGGTGGTAAATAAATTTAAATAGTTGAAGGGGAGTGACTTGTGCTTACACCAGACAGTAAAAGGAGAGAAGAAATGAGATATATGATCAAATTAACATCAGGGGCAGGCAACTAGAAAGATAGTGGTGCTTAAGAGCACAACACAAAATGTCAGTGCTTTGTTAATGGCTTTGTTGTTGGGGTACGTGACCTAACTTAATTACTGTGTCACTTTTAGTAGCTGCTGTGATGTAACAGATGAGACACATGCAGTAAAGAAAGACAAACATAATTATTAAATTATGTTTTTTTCTGTACGTGAAGTGTTTAATCTTGCATTACAGGAAAGGAAACACTTTTTGGAAAGAAAAACTTGATGTTTGGGTGGAGTGCACCATTAAATCATGCAAGAGATCCTCTCATTGTCTCATTGAAATAAAAAAAAAAAAATAAAGGATATTAATAGTGCACCATATGCTGCTACAGGAATGTGTTTCCTTACATTGACCCAGCTTGTGGGTTGTGACTCTGAGACTTCTATTTCTTCAAATGCACATGATTAGAGAGACTGAGAACAAATTATGGCGATAGAAACAGAAAAAAAAAATGGATCTGCTCAGCTGTACTTGCCGAACATCTCAGGTTTCATATGATCATATGGTCAGTAACCCAATAATCTGTGGGCAGTTTGCAGGTCAGTTGATTAGTTTGTTACTAATATAATAGAAAATGTATTAATATGCAGGGAAAGGCATTTTATATAAACTGCCTTCAACTTTGACATATAACAACTACCAGAAACAGAAGGCTGCATATTTTGTTTGTTCATTTGTTTATCAAACCTTGTTCTTCTACTGTTGCTGTTGTCTGCAGCAACCTAGCAGAATACTAATATTTTATAATTTAATAAAAAATGGTACTGTGGGACCAGGTGTTGTGAAAACCTTTTCATGGTACTGTGGGACCAGGTGTTGTGAAAACCTTTTCATTCTTTTTTTCTTCAAAAAGAGACCCTCCTACTTGTGGAATAATCATATTTATCATTCTTTGAATTGACTATCTAGAATTAGTGAGGATATGATGGTATCACAATAGCTCAGTAACGATTATCTTGGTTTTTTTTTTAACCTTCGGATATTTTAGGCTAGCCAAAGGCTGAACAACGAGGTTAACACACTGTAACAGAGCAGCACAATATTTCTCAAAAACGTTTCTCAGTCACACTGTATTTAGTCTCAGAACAGCTGAATAAATTATGACTTGAAACAAAGGAAAGTAATGTTTCATAACAGTAGACTAAAGCAGTCCTTTGTATCCTTTCATGTTTGGTTTGATGACTGAAAGTCAAAGAATTGCTTTTTCTGTCTGCGGCTCTGGCCAGCAAGTTGATTATTTTTTTATTTTTTGTTTTGTTGTCTGTATAATAGTATAAGCTTATTATACTACCATTATTATATGCTTTTAGACACAATGTCAAGGAACTTGCATTTGAACTCCTATTGTAATTGTCATATGTACAAATGTATAATTATGGCATCTTCCATGGAGCTTTTCTCCCTGGGTCTCTGCTGAAAACAGCCTTCTGGCCCAGTCAGACACTACCTGGTTATCAAATGTAAATAAATTAATAAATAAATCTTTCCTGCACTTCTCTGTTGCCTTGCTTTTTTGTTTTCATCCTTGTCTGTTCAGTAGTAGTTTCAGATAGTGGCATATAAAGACAGCATGTAGAAGCTGGAGCATCCCGCCTTGCTAATTCCCCCTTCACACAGTCCTCTTAGTGCTTTGTAACTTGGAGACAAGACACAGCAGCAGTTCTAGGAAAGGTGTGATGGCTTTACATAGCACATTCCAAGAAAAACCCCAGCCATTTAGTAATACTTTAGTGGACAGACCTTTTTCTCTTATTATATGCTGGATTTACAACCGGCATGCTGACTGGACTGTCCAATAATTGTCTGCTAGTTGAACAAGTCCATGAGTTATGAGCATACTTCATAAGTTGGAACATCCTTCTAAGTTGGGAACTGCTGATTGAGGGCTCAGTGTCTGTTATTCTAAAAGTGTATTAATTCTGGTTTAAGCACTTGGGCATCAGGCCAGTTATTTTACATTAAAAGGGTTCGTGATCTGCACTCTTGTGGGAGGAGAGGCTGGACTCTGCCCTTCTAGCTGGGAATTTCTGGTTAAAGGCTTATAGTGCCTGCATATTTAAACTGCTTCTTACTGAAATTGGTACACCTTGTTTGCTGTAGCATAGACTAGATCCTGGCCTGCTGAATCTAGCTTTGTTTGTATAACTTGAGCACTAATCCAGGCATTCTTTAAAGTATTCAATTGTATTTATTACTGCTTGGTAGTAACTTGATTAAAGTGTAGCTATCATTCTAAGTCTTTTGGATTAAGCACTTGGGCTTCAGACCAGTTGTTTTACATTAGGAATGTTTGTGGCCTGCACTGTGGTGGTAGGACAGGTAGCTTACATCCTTCTAAGTTGGGAACTGCTGATTGAGGGCTCAGTGTCTCTTATTCTAAAAGTGTATTAATTCTGGTTTAAGCACTTGGGCTTCAGGTCAGTTGTTTTACATTAAGTAGGTTTGTGGTCTGCACTGTAGTGGCAGAACAGGTAGTTTACATCCTTCTAAGTTGGGAACTGCTAACTGAGGGCTCAGTGTCTGTCATTCTAAAAGTGTATTAATTCTGGTTTAAGCACTTGGGCTTCAGGCCAGTTATTTTACATTACAAGGGTTCGTAGTCTGCACTCTTGTGAGAGGAGAGGCTGGACTCTGCCCTTCTGAGCTGAACTGCTTCTTACTGAAATTGGTACACCTTGCTTGCTGTAGCATAGACTAAATCCAGGCCTGCTGAATCTAGCTTTGTTTATATGCTTGTTGTTTGGTCGCTTGTTATTTCCCTGAAGCGCTAATTCCACCTAAAATGCGGCTTTTCAGTGCTTCTGTGGATCCCTAGTGATATCTGCATTGCTTACTGTACTTATTTCCTTGTTTCACTTGAAAGAAAGTTACTGTTTGTCGTTTTTGCATTTAAGTTACCTGTAACACCTTGCATTTAAGTTACCTGGCACTTGCTCACTAAAGCAATTATATAAGTAAGCACTAAAAAGGTAAAAGCACAACACCCTCACAAACTCCCCATGAGTACCTCGTTCCCCATTGGCCCTTTTTTTCAATTATAAAGGAATTTCCAATACTATTCTAGCATGTCCAAAGGTCAGTTGTCAATCTCCTCTCCAGTCCAGCTGGTGAATCTAGGAATCTTGAGGCAATGTTACAACTGCCTCATGTACACAGACAACCCTCTCCTCCCAACAAATTCCAACACATGTGAGAGATGCAACCATATAGCCATACTGGAGGCTAAGCTTTCTCAACTCAGTACTGGCAAAACCAGTCAGGAGGAGAAGGAAACCACACTCACTACAATTCCAGTCTCACATAGACCTACCACGACAGCAAACCAAACACATAAACACACAAAAACATACTCGGAGGCTCTAAATAAAAATCTGCCTAAGCAGCAGAGACCTCCAAAGAAGACACCCAAGCAACCACTACCCCAAAACAAAACACGTGCAACACATAGCTCACAAAGCCAGTGTGCTGAACAGTCACAGCCCTTAAGGCTAAACAACACATCTGATACACTTGTAATAGGTGACTCTATCGTCAGGCACACTGAAGTCCCGCTCACCAGGCTGAACAAGGAGAAGGTCACGGTGAGCTGCCTGTTGGGCTCTAGGATCCGCCATATAACACAAGCACTCAGGTCACTCCAAGGCAAGTACAAATATGACTCCGTCATTGTCCATGCTGGTGTGAATGACCTGAGACGTACCTCCCTGGACTACATGAAAAGAGACATAGAGGAGCTCTCTGAGCATGTAGCCCAGGCTGGTATGACCCTGACCTTGAGTAGCATCTTACCCTCACCAAGAATGATGCCACAATATGAAGACAAGATGATCAATTTCAACAATTGGCTTAAGTATTGGTGTCATTCAAAGGGGATCCATTGCCTGTCAGCCTGGGATGACATGCTAAACAAGCCACGATGCTTCACTAGGGATGGCTTGCACCTGTCACCCCTGGGCTTTCGGATATTGGCAAAGGCTCTTGCTACCCCCATAGTGCCTTTTTTAGGCAAGGCTCAAAAGACAAACCCACCTCCATAGGTATCACAAGGGATAAGAAACTAAGAGTAATGCTACTCAATGCCAGAAGTCTAAACCTCAAGATGCACGCACTTGAAACTCTCCTTAGCATGGGGAACATCAATATCTGTGCAGTAACATAAACCTGGTTCAAGGCTCCCGAGAGCACCCCAGCACTACCAGGTTATACCTCATACCATGCTTTTTGGCCCCAAAACTTGGACCAAACCACAAAAGGAGGGGGAGTATCAATATTCGTCAAAGATACCCACACCTCCAGGTTGGTGGCACAGCACAAAGCATTAGAGACTATCCATGTGCAACTAACAGTGGGTAAAACTGCCTTCCAGTTTATAGCCTGCTACAGACCACCCTCCCAAACCCAGGAACCCCACTCTGCCTTCCTGAGAACACTGGAAAATATGAAGGTCTCTCCAAACACCATTATACGGGGCGACTTCAACTACCCAAACATAGACTGGGAGCATTACTCTAGTTCCAGCACCCTAGCCCAAAGGTTCCTAGAATTTATAAACTCAAATGCTATGGAACAACTTGTTACCACTCCCACAAGAGGGGAAAACATACTGGACCTGATCATCACCAACATGGGGACTCTATGCTCCAGACCAGAAGTGCATCCCTCACTGGTAAGATCAAACCATAAACTAATCTCACTGGATATTCACATCCCGACTCCACCCCCTGCCCTGAAAATCACAGTGAAAAACTTCTCTAAAGCAAATTTCACACTCCTCAAAACCGAGGTGGAATCTTTCAAAGCCCCCGGGCCTGGTGGAAAATATGGCCGAGACCACAGAATCCTTTATAAATGCATTCTATGAACACCTTTAGGAATGCATGGATCATGCAATCCCAAATAAAACCAAGACCCAATCCTCCAAAGGCAGACGTTCTGTCTGGTGGACCCCAGCCATAAACAAACTATACAATAGAAGGAGGAAGCTACTACATGATAGAGCAAAATCACAAAAAGGGAAGGCATCTCTGATCAGTATTAGCAAAAAACTACGGGCACTCATAAAATCGTCTAAGGCCAGCTTCGAGAGAAAAATTGCACAGGACACTAAGGATAATCACAAAGCTTTCTTTAGTTATGTTAGGAACCTGGGTGGGAATTCCCAGATATGCTCAGAATTAGTCCAAAATGACAAAAAATACACCGAACCCACAGACATTGCCAACATCCTAGCTGACAGGTTCAGCGCAAACCTCTCCCCCCAACCAAAAGGGCAAATATCTATCCCAGCAGAGTGCTGCCCCCCTGACATCTCAGATGCTCAGGTAAGAGCTGCCCTCTCCAAAGCAAAAAACACAGCATCAATGGGACCAGACGGTGTCCCGGACTGCGTCCTACATGAACTCCAAGAAGAGCTAAACCCAAACATAAAACTACTGTTCAGTCTCAGCCTTACTACAGGATATGTACCCAAAGAGTGGCGTACAGCAACAGTGGTCCCTCTCCACAAAGGTGGTGCCTCAACGGATCCTGGAAACTATCGCTCCATAAGCCTGACTAGCTTGGTCTGCAAAGCTATGGAAAGGATCATCATGGACCTCATAACGAAAGGTATTGGGGACCTACAGACACTGGATCCTACCCAGTTCGGCTTTGTTTAGGGCAGATCCTTACTCTTAAACCTGGTTGATTTCTTTGAAACAGTCACCAAGGCAATTGACGAGGGGAAGGTGGTCCACACAGCCTACCTGGACCTTGCAAAAGCCTTCGATACAATACCCCACTCGGGCATTATAGATAAACTCACCATCTTAAATATAAACCCCTATGTCACTAGATGGGTTGTAAACTGGCTCAAGGACAGAACCCACATGGTTAGAATTGCTGGAGCCATGTCAGACTCCAAACCAGTTACAAGTGCCGTCCCACAAGGCTCAGTCCTGGGACCTCTCTTGTTCGGTATATATTTCTCTGAGGTACAGGCCAACACGGAAGGACTGTGGCTGACAAAGTTTGCAGATGACTGCAAACTGGGTGCCATAATCGACTCTCCAGCCGACACAAGCATCCTCCAAAAGGGCCTCATAGAAACAAACAACTGGTGACAGAGCCATGGCCTCAAGCTAAATGCGAAAAAGTGTATAGTCATCCCCTTTAGCAAAAACAAAGTGCCCACAAATTACCACATAGGTGGTAATCCATTAAGTACAGAAGAAGTAATTAGGGATCTGGGCCCAAGTTGATAGCAATCTCTCATTTGACAACCACATGGTCAAAGTGGTTAGAAAAACATTTTATATAGCCCACCTAATTATGAAGGGATTCACATCTAGATCAGGAGAGGTCATCGTGCCTCTTTACTCATCCCTCATCAGGCCCATAACTGAGTACAATGCTCCTTTTGGGATGTACCTTACCAGACACCTGCAGCAACTGGAAAGACCCCAAAAGTACCTCACCAAGAGGATCAAAGGGCTCAAACAAATGGCATATGCTGCCCGGTTAAAGAAACTCCAGCTCTACTCAGTGGCATACCACCTGCTCAGAGGCGATCTGTGCCTGACGTATAAAGCCATGTCCAACCCGGAATTAATGGACATGCTGCACCTCAGAAAATCCAAATCCCATCGAGCTACGCGCTTGAGAGACTTGAACCTCAGCACTGAAATAAATAGGACATGCTGGAGGGACAGACTCATAACCCAGAGGCTCCCTTCACTCTGGAATAAAATCCCAGTCCAGGTTAGGCAGTATCCCACATTGACTCTCTTCAAGAGGAATCTTGATGAGTGGATGGGAGATCGTAGGTTTACCTCGGGTATCACTTCTGTGTCACTGTTAGACAGAGGCACAGTATACTAACCTCGAAAAAGGGCATAGCAAAATAAATTTAAAATGGGTGGCGAAAGCCAAACACACACTGGCTAGGATTATGAATGCCCTAGGGCAGATAGCCTAGTATGAACCTATGAACCTATACTTGCCACAGTGATGTCAGAGTGAAAACAGTATCATGATACAGATAAACAATGTAAAACACTGTACTACTGGCAGGCATGCTACACTGAGATCTCATTTGTTAGTGGAGGAAAAAAGTACAGCACACATCTTACTATATCAGATAACACCATTCATCACCAACGGACTAAAAGTAATATTTAGAAAAACTGCAAATTTAAAGTAGGGTTCATTAAATTTGACAACACAAAACAATTTTTTTCCACACAACATCCACCTCAAAGCACTTTAGGGTCTAAGTACACAATATGCAATTTTCTATTATTCTTGAAGGTTAAAGCTTTTTAAATTTCAGAATATAGTCTTAATTTAGGATGTCACATTTTCATTTTGAGATACTGTTTCAGACTAAAAGCTTATTTTTAATATATTCTCTTTCTTTTATAATACTGGACACTTAGTTATATTGGGCTCATAGTTGTGTTTTTTTCCAGCCATTCCAGCTGCAAATTTCCACAAGATAACTGCATCACAGTCCTCTACTTTCACTTATGCAAGTGATTACTCCATAAACGAAGTAAGATAACCATAAATCTTTCTGCACACACACACACACACACACACACACACACACACACACACACACACACACACACACACACACACACACACACACACACACACACACAGCGTTTTTTACAGACATTAGGAGTAGGAGAAAAATAAAAGAGCATTTTTGATAGAAGGCAAAAGTGATGGGAAAACTACAGTATTCGGTGCAGTGTAAATACAAGAAGATACTTACAGGCCAAGTACTTCACTGAAGTACAAGTAACATTAGCTGTTATATACCAAGCCTCAGCATGTAACCAACATTGTGATGCCTACTAGATACTCTAACACATACAATACTAACATATACATAAAAACAATACAAAAGTTTTTTATTATTTTTTTGAGTTTGTTACCTGGGATAGAGCACTGATCCCATTGGACCCATTTCAGTCTCAGCTCAGGGAAAACACAATAGTTACACAATAATTACACAATAGTTACATGACATTATATACAGAGCAAATAACAAAATGCAATATGTACATATAGGAGATTTCTAGGCTATCGACTCAGAGGTCATTTTAAGTCTGACCATTTCAACCCAATGTAATATTGTAGAAGTACTAGTCAATGCCCAAGATTGTGTTTAGTGGTGACTGCCAATGCTCAGGAGGGTTGTGGATGCTATCCCTGGTAAGAATTTATGGTGCCCCATCCACTCTTCTAGGTTCTTCTTGAACAGTGTCATAGAGATGCTCTGTTTCACATAAATTAGTAGCTTGTTCCAAAGATGTGGCAGTCACTGGGAGATAAATTTGTCCCCTACAAAGTGGGTATCATTGGCTTGAAGGTATAAAGGCAATAAATAAATGACATTATATACAAATTGAGTAAAAACACTATATGTATATATATATATATATATATATATATATATATATATATATATATATATATAAAATAATGTCTTATGGCTTTTCCTGGTTAGGGGTCACCACAGCAGCACTTCAGTCCGCTAATGATTGGCAGTGGATTTTTACAGTGCCAAGTTGCCAGCTCAACATCCAACCTTCAAAGAAGGCACACCCATTCACGCACCTACCTGCATGTCTTCAAACATCACTTGACCATGGGGGGGACATGCAGACTCCACACAGAAGGTGCTCCAGCTGAGAATTGAACAGCAGAACCTCTTGCTGTGAGGTGACAATGCTAACCACTGCACTACCGTGGCCTTATATATGCATTATACAGAAAGATGAAATCAGAGTTGAAAAGGAAAAATAATCAGAATCAAAATTAGAGTCAGAGGGACTAACGAGGTTAAGTTATATGACCTGAGAGGTAGCATCTGTATTGTCCTAGAGTCGTAAAATGTGCCTTTATTGTGAACAGAAAATGGGGTAAGAGGAATGATTTTTAAGAAAAAAAGGCAGAGATTTCTGCAGTTTTAGACCAAGGAGTGTGAAAGCATGGTCAGTGCAGTGAAGCTAGTTTGGGGATTTTGAGGTGAGACATGAGTGGTTAGGATATCTAAGGTTGTATGTTGGTGCATCTTAGAATAGTCTGGAAGCAAGTTGAAATACATATATATATATATATATATATATATATATATATATATATATATATATATTTTTTTTTTAATCATTTAACATTTGTTTAGCAGGAAAGTCTGACTTGCACCAAGCCAATTTTCAGCAGACTCCTAGGGAAAAATGCTCCAGACACATGTCTTTGTAACATGGATGGAATGTGGAGCAAACCCACACGAATGCAGGGAGGACATGCAGACTTCACACTGAAGGCACCCCAGCAGATAATCAAACCAGAGAAACTCTTACTGTGAGGCGACAACATATAACTACCGCACTTTTGTGCTAATGCAAAACACTGTACTGAAAATAAGTGGGCTATTTTAGTAACATAGCCAGTTTAGGACTGTGTGCAAGTGATCCTCCTTAATTCTTTCTGTAGTTATTAAGCCTGGGTCATGGCTGAAAAGCATCAGTAGATGAGCCCAGTTACCCAGTTAGCAAATACTAAATAAATAAATAAATGTGTCAGATACCTTGCCTGGGTGCTGCATAAGTATATGTAATGCAATCAGTACTTTGGTGTGCATTTTGTGGCAGCGTTTGTTTACATCTCCATGTCTTTACTGATGGCCTTACCACCTGCATGATTTCCTCTAAATCTTCAAAGACATCAAAGGGACAACACATACCTTCTGTACTGTAATATGGGTACACCGAAGGAGACACTGTTATGTGTGCCACCTATGTGTCTGTTCTACAATAATGTTAATGCGTTCAGATTTAGTCATCCATTTCTAATGCACCAAAAACATACAGAGTACCTAAGACAGCCTGAAAAAGGTACAGAAAGCAACAAAATAGAATAGCTATTCATACTGGAAAGATAACCAATACGAATATCTGGACTTCAAAAATTAGAAGAGTCACATAACAAGGTTGTAATAAAGACCATGCACAGATTGCACAAAGCAAAAATAAAAACAGTAGCATAAGCATTCCATGCTTTCAGATCAAATTATTACTTTGTGACATGCTAATTCTATTAAACTATGACCCAGTCTGCAGGGAATGTTTTCCAATATTTAAAACCAAAATTCAATACCAAAGCTTATCATTCTTAAGCATGTCCAAGCCTCAAGGGAGAGGGTATAACCTGGTAGCCAAAATCTGTAATTGCCAAAAATGACCATCTAAAGTATTTGACAAGGGAATTGTGAGCACCCATTGAACTGCATCACTATCCTTAATCCATATTCCATTTATTTCTTCAGAAAACTGTACTATATGCTTATAATCTACTGCAGCAGAATTGCATCACCAATACTATACTTGTCTCTGAAGTAGTGGGGGGTATATAATACCATAAATGTCTCCATTTGAACTTAATAAATCACACCATAGGTAGTACACTAACATGCTACAATGCCCTCATCATTTCTTTTTGGTCCTCTTCTATGAATACACAATGCATCAGGTTCTACAATCTCTCCAACATTTGGGTCCCCTTATCCAAACTGCTATCAAGAAAATGTGGATAAAACTGATTTAACCTTACCTCCTGGCATTGATGTGTGATTGTGTTTTCTATTTACCCAGTAGCAGCCATAATATTTCCTTTGACTTACAGAAATGTAATTTGGCTATAAAATCATGAGCTTGGAATAGCTCTCCGCCATGAAGCCCTGCTCAAAGTGATCTGTCCACCCTTTTCATCTGTATGGAATGCGTAGAAACATTTGTACTGATATAACATATATGCCATATAAAAGTTCATTATTAAATGAAAATTACCAATAAACTGATTGTTTGCCTATAGTCATCTCCAGGTTAGCCCATACTCTGGAAGTAGGAAAAATGACCTTTTCAATCTTGTGTTTCCTATCTGAACAAACAAATCTAACCAATATTTCAGCCCCCCCACTGTTCCAAATGTTGTGTGAGGACATCTGGAGATGTGGCCTGTACTAAGCCCATATATTCAAAAGTTCCATTACCTACCAAAGTGCTTTAGGTATCTTACTGACTAAAGTATATTACCAAGCTACTGCAGCATTTGCATATTTACTTAAATCCAGAATTCCAAGATCTCTCAGTGTTACTAAGAGATGCATCTTTCACTGAGCAAATTCCAGGTCTCCCCCTCTGGCAGATGAATTCCATTAGCAAGTTTTGTCATTCTTTAAATAGGGGGAATATACCATATTAGGTAAATGCCTTAGGATTTTTGGTAAGAATATCATTTTAATTTTTAAATATCTGAATTTGACTAACAAGTGATAAGTTCAAATCATTCCAAGTCCTACTCTTGTAGCTTAAATAACATGAACTCAGTCTAGTGTTTAGCAGAAAGATGTTTGCCATGTTTGTATCAAGCCTGATACCCAAATATTCTACCCTGGTGGCAAATTCACAGAGAATATCCTCCCCTACTCCCTAAATTCACAGGGAATATCCTCCCCTACTCCCTAAATTCACAGGGAATATCCTCCCCATTGTCTAAATTCACAGGGAATATCTTCCCACTCCCTAAATTCACAGGGAATATCTTCCCCACTGTCTAAATTCACAGGGAATATCTTCCTACTCCCTAAATTCGCATGGAATATCCTTCCTCACTCTAAATTCACATGGGATGTCCACTCACTCTGTACAGTTTCATATGCCTGAACAGTGGGAGGGAAAAGTGTTGTTTCAGAAACATTAAGTCTAAGGCCTGACAGTTTTCAAAAGTCCTAGAAAGTCTTAAAATATGCTCCTAGAATGGTACTCTGAGATGAACGCCTAAAAAATAAAATTGCCCACAAACCTAGAGGACAAAATTCAAGATTCAAAGTAAACTTTATTGTCATTCAGGATTACACATGTACACCTAAATTAAATTACAATTATCAGCTCACCGTGATAGTACAGAAGACGCATAGGATACAGTAAATAAAGCATAAGGACAATCAAGTAAAGGAATTAGAGACTAATGACTATCCCCAACAACATAAGAAAAAAGCTAACCCCCCCCATGTAGTCATATAACTACTGTACAGTAACAGCATGACAAGTAAGATTGTTATCACACATGAACTAAAATTGTCATTCCTTATGTATTATTACATAGAACAAGTAACAGACAATTACACTTGAATTTTAAGTATATAACTAAGTCAATAAATAGATATTGCACATTCCAAACAAAACACTTTTATTAAGTTCATTTATGGTGGAGTCACTAGGGCTGGTGTCATCACCATTGGGTAGAAGCTGTTGTTGAGTCTGGAGGACCTACAATGAATACCGCAGTACATCCTGGCAGATGACAGTTGAGTAAACCAGCTGTGTGTAGGGTGCCAGGAGCCATTAAGTATTTTGTGGACTATTTTAAGACTCCTTGCTGTGAATAGCTCTTGAATTGATGGTAGACTGGTGCCCATGATTTTCTCAGCAACTCTCACCACTCTCTGTAGCTTATTCCTTTCAGCTACTGTCCATTTGCCAAACCAAACAGTGAAGTTACAGGTGAGAATACTCTCAATAGCTCTTCTGTAGACGGTGGAGAGAACAGGGGAGCTTTTCTCTTCTGAGCCTTCTCAGAAACCGGAGATGTTGATGGGCCTTTTTGACCGGCTAACTAGTACTCACAGACCAGATCTTCTGAAATGTGTACTCCTAGAAATTTTGTAGTTGTAATCTTCAGTGACGAGTGGGCAGTTGACCTTTTCATGAAGTCAGTGATAATTTCCTTTGTTTAATTGACGTTCAGGTCTAGGTTGTTTCTGACACACCAGTCAATCAGAGAGTCAATCTCGTCTCTGTATGCTCGTTCATCTTCTCCTTTGATGAGGACAACAAACCATGGTGTCACTGGCAAACTTGATGATGTGATTGGAGTAGTGTTTTACAGAACAGTCGTGGGTAGGAATGGTGAACAGCAGCGGGCTGAATACACGTCCCGAGGAACACCGGTGTTGAGAATTATGCACCCTGAGGTGCTACTTCCTACTCATGTCCTCTGTGGCCTGTTGATCAAGAAGTCTAAGGTCCAGTTAGAACAGGGCTTGTTAATTCCAAGGATGACTAGCATATCGATACATTGTATCATAACCATAGTATTAAATACCGAACTGAAGTCTATGAACAGTCTGACATAGTTGTTCTTTCCCTCTAGATGGTCAAATGAGAAGTGCAATGCCACTGACATAGCATCAGCAGTGGACCTGTTTGACGATAAATGAACTGCAGAGGATCAAAGTGTGATGGCAGAATTAATAACAGGTGCTTTTAAGCAATCCTCTCAAAACATTTCTTGATGTTAGAAGTTAAAGCAATCGGTCTGTAGTCATTCAGTAAGAGGGATTGGCTTTTTTGGGAAGAGGGATGATAATTGTTACCTTGAAGCAAGAGGGTACTTTTTCTAGAACAAGGGAGGTGTTGAAAATATCTGTCATAACTGAGCATAGTCGATCTACACACCTTTTAGTAATTTGCCCAGTAAATTCTGGTGCAGGTGGCCTCCCACACATTTGTGACACAAAAATTTTGTCTATCATTTTCATAGCTACTATAAATAATAAAGAAGAGAGGGTAAAGCCCTCATAAGGGTAGTTGGTGAGGATAGGATACCACTGACAGACACACATGCCTGTGGCTATTCATAGAATAGTTTACACCTTTTAATGCAGTCCCAGTGGTACCCCATTTTTTCCAAAGTAGCCCATATAAAGTTGCACTCAATATAATTAAAGGCCTTCTGGAAATCTGCCATTAATGCCCCAGCCATTGTCTAGAATTGCTTTTCAATTTTCAGCTTATTCAGCCACAGTCTAACTAAATTTAGCCCTCCTGACCTTAATTTAGCAAAGCTCTGCTAATTTACTGGTGCATAGTCAAGTAAAATCTTGTTTATATGGCTGGCCAGACCTTTTGCATATATTTTAATTCCCAGCTGAAATAGGGAGATTGACTGATAGTTATTTGTGCAATACTTGCCTTCTCCTGATTTTGGTAAGAAAATAACTTTTGCTACATTTGTGTCATTAGGGAATCTACTGAGACTTTTTATATAATAGAAGTATTCTTGTAGTACCTTCACTAATTTCCCTTTATAAGTTTTGAAAATAAGGAGTTAACCCATTGAGTCCAGGAGCATTGCCCTTGGATAATTCATTGGTAACTTGCATAACTTCCTCTATTGTAAAATCCCCTTCCAGTTTACAAGCTTCTTAATATTAAAGCCAAATACAAATTGTACATATGTGACCATATTCCCTGTAAAATATTTTAATAATTCTCTTCCTATCAGCTGTGACTTTACTATTAACATCCTGCGATGCTAACACTCCTATCACATTTGCCCCCTCTTTCATTCCCTTGCTAAAATCTTAGACAATTAAACTCCTTTACCCAAGAGATGGTTTTATATCTTTCCATCTCTCCTAGATTCCCTGCTATTCTCTGTTTTGCTGCTCAAGTTGATAGGATGTATTCTATCTTAAAAAGTCTTTTTGTAGCAGTCAGAGGCCTTGTATTCTTTGATTAACTATTTAAGATATATTTCATACATATTTAACATAATCCTTAATGAAGGATTATGGGCAATGTTTAGATTCTGACATAAACTTATTAAACTGTTTTAAATGTTAGCCATTTATCGCCTTTATTTTTTCTGTTGACCCTGTTCTCCTGGCATAAATTCCTAATCTCCCTTAAAGCAGTCCTTTGTCTGCTTTTGTTTTGCAAATAGAAGGAATTAAACTTCCAGGAATATGAAGGTTTCACTTCCATTCATAACTTTCAATCCATATATACCAGTCTATGATTCAACCATGCTATTGGCAAACTCTCCCCTGTTGTTAAACCTGAAACCATTTCTTTCAGTATTAATATCATATTGATTGTGCTCACACTTCCCTTCTGTAACTGTGCCATAAAACGTGTAGTCTCTCATATCTGGGTGTAAGGCATGCCAGGCATCCAGTATGTTCATAAAATCCATAGCTGATCCTAAAGCCTGACTGTTATGGGGGTGTCTTTCTTCACTAGCTAACCACAGATCAACAGTAATGTAAAAATCACCCCAGTAATATTTGATAACTGTCCTTCTGGTATGGTTTAAGATGATCTTTAAAATTGTTCCATGAAAGGACCCTGTCCTCATCAGAGCCATAATAATATCCAACAGCCATCTTGTGGGATCTAAACTCCTCAGCCAGCACAATCCATCTGCCCTCCCTGTTCATCTTGCAAGACCTCACAACCCACCCTAGGGAAGAGTATAATAAAACACCGACTCCTCTTTTAGCTGAAGTGGTGCAACTAGTTCCCCTTTCGACCATCTGCTTAAATAGTGGGCTAGTGTTCTGTTCTTTGTCTCTTGTTAAATAAAAGTCACGTTTGCTGAGTTTCTCGCTAGAAACCAAATTATTGCCCTAGCCTTAGCCTGGCTATTCAAGCCTTTAACATTAAGAGTGGGCATTCTAATTGTCATATATATACTTGATTCTCAGAGTAGCCTCTCTTTTCTACCCCATTAATTCTGTACAGACCATTTCATTACTGTTCTATACTGTTCTGTTGCTCCTTAACAGAAATTATGATTCAATAGATCAGAAATTCACTTTCACCCCTACTGTAAACCATTTAAGAAACAAAATAATTCATCAATGCTCTTTATTCTAAGGACTTAGCACAGCAATGTGAAATCTCCTCACCCCCCCCACACACACATTGAAGATATAGTCCCTACAGTGCCACAGAATAAAAAAAATAGATTGTCATTAAATATTCTGCCCTTTTGACATCAAAACTCTCACAAGTCTTAAAAAAGGCTCATAAAAATACATAAAATACTTCACCATTCTGTCCTCTTTCACTCAGTCAGCAGCTTCTTTCCAGTGCAGCCATGTGTCGTATGTTACTACATTTCTATTAGTTGTAAGACTGTGTGTCATATGTTACTACATTTCTGTTAGTTGTAAGACTGTGTGTCATATGTTACTACATTTCTATTAGTTGTAAGACTGTGTCATATGTTACTACATTTCTATTAGTTGTAAGACTGTGTGTCATATGTTACTACATTTCTGTTAGTTGTAAGACTGTGTGTCATATGTTACTACATTTCTGTTAGTTGTAAGACTGTGTGTCATATGTTACTACATTTCTGTTAGTTGTAAGACTGTGTGTCATATGTTACTACATTTCTGTTAGTTGTAAGACTGTGTGTCATATGTTACTACATTTCTGTTAGTTGTAAGACTGTGTGTCATATGTTACTACATTTCTGTTAGTTGTAAGACTGTGTGTCATATGTTACTACATTTCTGTTAGTTGTAAGACTGTGTGTCATATGTTACTACATTTCTATTAGTTGTAAGACTGTGTGTCATATGTTACTACATTTCTGTTAGTTGTAAGACTGTGTGTCATATGTTACTACATTTCTATTAGTTGTAAGACTGTGTGTCATATGTTACTACATTTCTATTAGTTGTAAGACTGTGTGTCATATGTTACTACATTTCTGTTAGTTGTAAGACTGTGTGTCATATGTTACTACATTTCTGTTAGTTGTAAGACTGTGTGTCATATGTTACTACATTTCTATTAGTTGTAAGACTGTGTGTCATACGTTACTACATTTCTGTTAGTTGTAAGACTGTGTGTCATACGTTACTACATTTCTGTTAGTTGTAAGACTGTGTGTCATATGTTACTACATTTCTGTTAGTTGTAAGACTGTGTGTCATATGTTACTACATTTCTGTTAGTTGTAAGACTGTGTGTCATATGTTACTACATTTCTGTTAGTTGTAAGACTGTGTGTCATATGTTACTACATTTCTGTTAGTTGTAAGACTGTGTGTCATATGTTACTACATTTCTGTTAGTTGTAAGACTGTGTGTCATATGTTACTACATTTCTGTTAGTTGTAAGACTGTGTGTCATATGTTACTACATTTCTATTAGTTATTCCAAACGAAAACCTCAGGACACAACACGAGAAGTAAGAGCACAATCTTCTTTATTCCAATATAAAACAAAAGGATAAGCGCTTTCACGTGCTCAGGGCACGCTTCTTCAGATCACAATTACTCTACTAAAACTGCTGTGTTTAAATAGTAGTCAACATCCAATTACAGATCTTAACCAATTAAGCAATTAATTAAATTCAAACATTCACTCTACATTCTTACTAAAACATATGCTTGCAATCTTAGTTGTTAATATTCTGTACTGCTATAACTTCCAACTACTTGTCAAACTGAATACATTAATCTTGTGTTTGCTTGTATCAAAACACAAATAATGTTCATTTATCTAAAGCACAAATACAGCTTGGTAAACATATAGATTTTTAAAGTAAAAACAACCCCCTTCGGGCTAATGTCTTTGCTGAATCGGTGCGCAACAACGATTCAAAATCCTATGTTTTTAAAATAAAACGTTCTGTACAAAGACTTCAAAACTATATTCAGACATCGCTCCGAAGGTATTCATACATACATATTGGTAAAAACAATCAAATGTAATTTATAATAAGGCTTATCCTTATTGTCTGTTTCCGTCACTATACCTTTAGTTAGGCAGTAAAATGCATCCATTGTGCTATTCAAAATCCTAGAGTACACAGGAGACCTAGAGATAGTTAGTAATCCTCTCGATGTTCAGCGTTTACCCAAATTATACTTGAACTAGTGTAAACATTGTCTCCTGCTCTAAAACGTCATTACGTTGATGCCTAAACTCATCGGCGTAAATAGCTGGAACTGTCTTAACATAATATTATCGTGCTCTACTGAAATTCTAATCTATGTATCAAGCTCACTTTATACCAGAATTAAGTTCTATAAATTAAATAAGCTTATAATTCATCTTCAATAATATTAAAACTATGAATTTGCTGTTCTTCTCGTAAACCATGTTGCATGCCATTATTATTAGTTAAACTTTCTACGATAATCTCTAGTTATGTGACAACTAGATATGGATACTAAAGGAACATTATACTTTTGACCTATTAATATGCCAAAGCTCATAAAGTTAAAATATAAAACCATATTGAACATATAAAATTAATGAATATACATATGATACTGAAAACCTACGCATAATAATTTATAACAAACTCAACTCTAACTAATTCTGATGAACTAAAAAATAAAAAATAAAAAATATATATAATCATTACTTGTCCAGTTGGTAATAATGTATATAAATAATACAGCACAAGGAATTTAATAAAGTTTATCTCATTAAAATATTCATAGACTATTCTATTTTGTTATTGAATTAATAAATTAATAATTCCACTATAAATACTTTTGTAACTAGTTGTCCTTAGTTCCACTAACTTTTCTAAAGAATGTACATTTCTATAGATTAATTCAGCAACATAACACTATATTTGATGCATTTATCATATTGTGTTATGACTAAATGACTACTAACATAAAAAACAAAAACATTTTCAATTAAAAAAATGTTGTTATTCCTCAAACTATTATCTAATCTATGTACAGTCATATCTTAGGACTAGACATAATAAACTAGTGCTCCTCAAATAGCGCTTAGCTATTTTATTAGAATACTATTTGAATGCCTGCTCTAACCTAGGACTACCTATTTCCAAGGCAAATAAGCTCTACTTCAATCTTCGATTTACTAGATAACTCTTCCATATGCATATTAACCTATGGTCAAAAAAGAGTGGAATTCATAGGAATTCATGGAAATGGTCAATTCTCTTAAAAATATGAATTCTATGGCCTCAAAATAGGCTTCAAGGAGATATAATTATTAAGACCTGGGTCTCTATGTGCTCCTGTTTTGAATATCCATTTCAATTCCAATTTAGCTAGGTGGTTGGTGTTATCACCCATTCTATTGCTCTTCTGTAATTTTTGCAAAACCCTAAACTTAAAACCATGATCAGAGTGTTGCTGGATATGTCTAGCTAGAGCATTGGTCTCTTTACATTTACGTATATCATACGTGTGATTGTATATACGGTCTCTTAGTCTCCTGGTAGTTAGTCCAATATAAAAAGCTGGACAAGTAGTACAGTTAGCCATATATATCAGGTTATAGCTGTTACAGTCATAATGCCTATTTGGTTTGAATACAAAGACTCCTTGTGCTAAAGTATAAATTTGCTCATCAGTAATGTATTTGCACATATTGCAAGATCCACATGGAAAAGTACCTGGAGCTAGATTGTCAGTGTGAATATCTGTCTTAGTAAAATTACTAGCAAATATTTCTTTAAGATTATTACATGTTCGAAAAATGAATAGAGGTTCTAAACCAACAAAAGTTCTAATATCTTCTGAAACAGTTAAAATATTCCAATTCTTAGTTATAACCTTCCTGATCTGCTCATTATCATTGGAGTATTTCATTACATAAGCCACTCTGTTTTTATCAGTGCTTCCCCAGTTACCATGTGGAAATCCATTCAGTCCCTTCTTAACAGAACATAAGCTAGTCTGTCCTAGATCTTGTCCAAACATTTCTCCCTTTTTATTCCACTCATCCTTATTTATGTTCTCTGGTCCATTAGAGGGAATAATACTGTCCCTAACCTTCCTAACTTCTTCTTTATTATAGCCCCTGGCAGAAAAGATGTTCTCCATGTTGTCGGCTTCTTTTTCAAGCTCTAATGGATCTGGTATAATCCTTGTAAGTCTAGTAAATTGCCCTTTCACTATTCCTGAAAACACATGCCTGGGGTGCATACTGCTATACTCTAATATGCTATTCCTCCAGCAGTGTTTCCTGTGTAATTTGGAAGTGAGAGTACCTTCACCTGTGAAGTAAAGGTTTACATCTAAGAAGCTGAGATTTGATTTTGAATATTCAAAGGTGAACCTAAGAAAATTTGTAGTGGACTCTAGGTAAAGGACGAATTCTTGCAGTTCTACTATCGACCCTGTCCAAAACAGTAGAACATCGTCCACAAATCTTCTATAGAAGCTAATTTTATCCATCCAGGGGCTATTAAATAGAGAATTCATCTCCCAACTATATAGTACCAAATTCGCATAGGAATTTGCACATGGGGTGCCCATAGCGGCACCCCATGTTTGTAGGTAATACCTCTCATTGAACATAAACACATTATTGCTCAATATTATTTCTAATAATTGACCTACCAGAATCTGTCTATTGACAGAGAAGTCACTGTGTGTTACCATGACCTCTCGAATAGCCTGCAACCCATACTCATTGGGTATGCAGGTAAACAAATTCTTCACATCTAGAGTGACTAAGATGTAAGGGTAATTTAAATCAGTCTCTAGTTTTTCTTGCTTAAATTGCTCTATTCCCTTCAGCAAATGCTGTGTATCCTTCAAGATAGTATCTACTCCATCAACTATGGGTCTCAGCATTTTTTCTATGAAAATTGAAATGTTATAAGTGGCCCATTGCCTACCTGCCACTATCGGTCTCATAGGTATAGGCCTAACTCCCTTATGTATTTTGGGTAGGCCTTTTAACGCTGGTATAAGGGGTTCTTCTATGTACAGGAATTCATACATTTCAAAGCTAACTTGGCGACACATCAATAAGTCGTACAAATTACTGTGAATGTTATCAATAATCCTTTTCACTTGTCCTAAATCAAGTTCTATATAGGTACCTGTGGAAAGTGAATCTTCAATGGTCTTAATATATTCACTCCTGTCCAATAGAACAACCCCACCCCCTTTATCAGCTGTAGTTACTATAACACTGGTATGATTCCTTAGCTTCTGAAGGGAATCAAATTCTGTTCTATCCAAATTACAATATTTGTTGATAACATGTTTAGTGGAATAAAGCTTATATAAATCTACCTCACATGACTTCATAAAACATTCTACCATGTGTGGTAGTGGCGGACTGAAAGTACTCTTGCGTTTAAAGTTGTTAGTCTTAACATTTTCTAGACTAGTTGTAGTCACGTTTGAATTGGCAAAATACATTTTAATAGCCAGCTTCCTGGCAAACAGACGAAGATCAAAAAATGTCTCTGTTTGTATACTGGGTTGTGAGGGTATAAAACCCAACCCTCGATTTAAAAGTGAACAATCAGATGCATTAAGAACAACAGAAGAAAAATTATACACCAACTCAGTCAATGGAATTGTTTCTTCTGAGGCCCGTACCTCTCTTGTGAAGTCTTCCGCTTCCTGGGACCTCTGCTCGTAGATCTCCCTCTGGATCGGTGTTCCATCCTGATTGGAAAAGGAGCTTCTGGCAATTTATTAAAGAAAACATTCGGACGTTTGACTGTACCAGTTCTTTCTGATTCTTCAGCTAGTTGTAACGCTAACTGATTGGGAGGCGGTGTGTTCATGTCCTGAGCCTCTCCTACTGACGTTCTCCTCGCTTCCGTTGCTGATGTCGATTGCAAGGGTTGTCCTCTTACATTTCCGGTCTCCCTTTCAGTTTGACTTGGTTGAAAATTTTGGTTGGTTCTAGGGTTGGTAGAGTCTTGATATCTCGGCCAAACAAAAATGTTACCGGTTCGGAAGTCTTCTATGTCTCTGCTCAACTTCTGTTGTTTCACGGTTTTAAGTCTGTCACTATAGCTATTTATCTGTGACATGACTTGATTAAGCTTTTTAGTACAGAACTCATATTTAAATTTCTCTGTTATTTTATTATATAGTTCATCAGTTCTCAATTGTAGATCCTGTTCTATTGGATCAAAGTATTCACATAACAGTTTCATGTACTTAAAGCCTGTATCCAAATTAATGTCTTGCCATTTTTTCAACAAATCAGGATACAACTGGCCATAAGTCGGCATACACAATACACACATACCTCTCGGTATGACGTGGAAGTGCAAACATGCTTGCAAATGCTTTTTTTGCCAAGACAGTCTCTGTATTCTAAACAAATTGTTCTCTAATTCTTTGACCATTTCATAGAATTCACTCATATTCACCTCAGGCATATTAGAAAATGTTTGACTCCTCACCACATCTTGAAAGTCAATTTCCAGCAGTGGATTACTGTTCGAAGGCAAAAAAGCTTGTATATTGGGCATCTCTATCACTCTCATAGGATTGTAGCTAAGTTCTATGTCTCCCTTCTCCATAGCGTGAAAACGGTGATACCAAAAAGTAAAACAACACCAACAGAAATAAAATATCACCGTTCTCTAAAGTATCCCTGGGCAAAAACAGCATAAATATTCCAAACGAAAACCTCAGGACACAACACGAGAAGTAAGAGCACAATCTTCTTTATTCCAATATAAAACAAAAGGATAAGCGCTTTCACGTGCTCAGGGCACGCTTCTTCAGATCACAATTACTCTACTAAAACTGCTGTGTTTAAATAGTAGTCAACATCCAATTACAGATCTTAACCAATTAAGCAATTAATTAAATTCAAACATTCACTCTACATTCTTACTAAAACATATGCTTGCAATCTTAGTTGTTAATATTCTGTACTGCTATAACTTCCAACTACTTGTCAAACTGAATACATTAATCTTGTGTTTGCTTGTATCAAAACACAAATAATGTTCATTTATCTAAAGCACAAATACAGCTTGGTAAACATATAGATTTTAAAGTAAAACAACCCCTTCGGGCTAATGTCTTTGCTGAATCGGTGCGCAACAACGATTCAAAATCCTATGTTTTTAAAATAAAACGTTCTGTACAAAGACTTCAAAACTATATTCAGACATCGCTCCGAAGGTATTCATACATACATATTGGTAAAAACAATCAAATGTAATTTATAATAAGGCTTATCCTTATTGTCTGTTTCCGTCACTATACCTTTAGTTAGGCAGTAAAATGCATCCATTGTGCTATTCAAAATCCTAGAGTACACAGGAGACCTAGAGATAGTTAGTAATCCTCTCGATGTTCAGCGTTTACCCAAATTATACTTGAACTAGTGTAAACATTGTCTCCTGCTCTAAAACGTCATTACGTTGATGCCTAAACTCATCGGGCGAAATAGCTGGAACTGTCTTAACATAATATTATCGTGCTCTACTGAAATTCTAATCTATGTATCAAGCTCACTTTATACCAGAATTAAGTTCTATAAATTAAATAAGCTTATAATTCATCTTCAATAATATTAAAACTATGAATTTGCTGTTCTTCTCGTAAACCATGTTGCATGCCATTATTATTAGTTAAACTTTCTACGATAATCTCTAGTTATGTGACAACTAGATATGGATACTAAAGGAACATTATACTTTTGACCTATTAATATGCCAAAGCTCATAAAGTTAAAATATAAAACCATATTGAACATATAAAATTAATGAATATACATATGATACTGAAAACCTACGCATAATAATTTATAACAAACTCAACTCTAACTAATTCTGATGAACTAAAAAATAAAAAATAAAAAATAAAAAATATATATAATCATTACTTGTCCAGTTGGTAATAATGTATATAAATAATACAGCACAAGGAATTTAATAAAGTTTATCTCATTAAAATATTCATAGACTATTCTATTTTGTTATTGAATTAATAAATTAATAATTCCACTATAAATACTTTTGTAACTAGTTGTCCTTAGTTCCACTAACTTTTCTAAAGAATGTACATTTCTATAGATTAATTCAGCAACATAACACTATATTTGATGCATTTATCATATTGTGTTATGACTAAATGACTACTAACATAAAAAACAAAAACATTTTCAATTAAAAAATGTTGTTATTCCTCAAACTATTATCTAATCTATGTACAGTCATATCTTAGGACTAGACATAATAAACTAGTGCTCCTCAAATAGCGCTTAGCTATTTTTATTAGAATACTATTTGAATGCCTGCTCTAACCTAGGACTACCTATTTCCAAGGCAAATAAGCTCTACTTCAATCTTCGATTTACTAGATAACTCTTCCATATGCATATTAACCTATGGTCAAAAAAGAGTGGAATTCATAGGAATTCATGGAAATGGTCAATTCTCTTAAAAATATGAATTCTATGGCCTCAAAATAGGCTTCAAGGAGATATAATTATTAAGACCTGGGTCTCTATGTGCTCCTGTTTTGAATATCCATTTCAATTCCAATTTAGCTAGGTGGTTGGTGTTATCACCCATTCTATTGCTCTTCTGTAATTTTTGCAAAACCCTAAACTTAAAACCATGATCAGAGTGTTGCTGGATATGTCTAGCTAGAGCATTGGTCTCTTTACATTTACGTATATCATACGTGTGATTGTATATACGGTCTCTTAGTCTCCTGGTAGTTAGTCCAATATAAAAAGCTGGACAAGTAGTACAGTTAGCCATATATATCAGGTTATAGCTGTTACAGTCATAATGCCTATTCGGTTTGAATACAAAGACTCCTTGTGCTAAAGTATAAATTTGCTCATCAGTAATGTATTTGCACATATTGCAAGATCCACATGGAAAAGTACCTGGAGCTAGATTGTCAGTGTGAATATCTGTCTTAGTAAAATTACTAGCAAATATTTCTTTAAGATTATTACATGTTCGAAAAATGAATAGAGGTTCTAAACCAACAAAAGTTCTAATATCTTCTGAAACAGTTACAAGACTGTGTGTCATATGTTACTACATTTCTGTTAATTGTAAGACTGTGTGTCATATGTTACTACATTTCTGTTAGTTGTAAGACTGTGTGTCATATGTTACTACATTTCTGTTAGTTGTAAGACTGTGTGTCATATGTTACTACATTTCTGTTAGTTGTAAGACTGTGTGTCATATGTTACTACATTTCTGTTAGTTGTAAGACTGTGTGTCATATGTTACTACATTTCTATTAGTTGTAAGACTGTGTGGAACAATGTATAGACTTTGGTAGTGTGTTGTATTTGTATCTGTCATTCAGTTTGGATAAGTTTTATGCATGCCGAGCCTGTGGCCTTTAGCAAGTATATAATGTCACTTGTTGCTGTTTTGGTATATATAAAACTCTTTAGATGTACTGGTTAATCCCATGAATGTTTACAAAGTGATTGTTTTATATTGTTTATCACTGTAGTACTACATTGCGGTAATTTGCTCTATGCAGCTCTATATACACACTGTATTACTGTGGTTCTCTGTAGTATATGTCATTGACTTAGTGCAGCGTACAGACTTATTTATTTATTTATTTATTTATTTATTGTTGTAGTTATTTATTTGACATTTGTTTACCGGGAATGTCTGACTGGGTCAGAAAGAACCTGTTTTTAGTGGAGGCTCGGGGAGAAAAGCTCCATTTACAACAGATAAGTACAATCTTTATCCATATAATATAAAGTACAAACTTTATACAGATAACAAAAAGTTGAAAAGTTGCAATCTTTATACAGATAACAAAATATTAAAAAGTTAAAGTTACATAGGAAGATGTAAATATTGTACTTAATACAAGTAAAGACAGATTGTCTAAGTTACAGATGAATAGTTACATTAATATGAGGTAGATGGTAAGTATTAAAGTACTTGACAAAGATATGCAGGTAGAGATGGGTAGAAAGTAGATGAAAGTTGCAGAATTTTCAGATCTGATGAAGGAATTAGCCTGGATCAGAGCAGGACCACATCCAGAGGTTGAACATGTGTTGTTTCAGTACTGAATTAAAGGCAAGTAGGTTAGTAGTAGTTCTTGCAGGAAGTGGAAGTCAGTTCCATGCTTTTACAACATAGTGGGAGTAGAGGCTTTGTCCAGCTGTATTACAAGTTTTGTATATAGAGAGAACATCTTCATCTGCAGACCTAGGTTTTCTACTTGGTATGCATGGGGTAATTATGTTGTTTAGCACTGGGCAGCCCCAGGTATTGTTGACAATGTTGTGGAGTGTTAACAGTTGGGTATAAAGTAGATAGTTGGGGAATTCTAGACAGTTTAGATTTTAGTGATAAACAATGATGAGTTCTAGTTTTAGAGTTGCTGGCAAACGTAACCATTTTATTGTAGCACTGTTCCATTTCAGATCTAGAGGAGCTCTTAAAATTGGTTAGTACTGGAGCGCCATAAAGCAGCGAAGGTAGTAGGAAAGTGTTGGCAAGGGTGATTTTAGAAGAAGAGGTTAGTGTGTTTATTTCTGTAAAGTGGGTTTTCTTTATATTTAAGTTTCTGGTGGGTTTTCTTTATATTTTGTTGGATATGAAGATCAAACCAAAGGTGAGCATCTATGACTGCACCCAGTAACTTGTTGTGGTGGACAGTTTCAATGGTGATGTTATTAGCAGAGAGAATTTGAAGTTGTTAAATTGGTAGTGCAGTTCTTTTGCTGAAAGAGAAGCAGTTTACCTTTTTAGATTGAGGAATAGTTGGCAGTAGGTAAGCCAAGATTTGACAGCAGAGAAACTTTGTTGTGTGTCGGAGAGAAGCTGGGGTAGTGTGCAGGGGATACAAATTATTGCAGAATCATCAGCATACTGGATGAGTGTTCCATTAGTAGATGCTTTACATAGGTCATTCATAAACATTACCATCTCTCTATTCCTATACTTTCTCCATATTCTCTTACTTTGACTCACTGCTGTCCTTCCTCCATCTCTTCTTATAATAAGTATTAACTTTAATTCCTCAGTATAATATGACATTTTAGTAGAAGGTTTCTGTTTTCTTTCCTTTCAGAACCTGTGGTCACTGTATCTGATCCTGATACTGCAGGAGCTCTGCCACAAGGTCCACCCCCCCAAACATTTTCACTGAGAAGTTTGTCTTTGTACAGTGCAAGCAGATTTAACTTGAAGAGCCTTACTGTGCATTAACTTTAAGTAGTGAAATACCTACCTGTACTTGAAACTGGCTTTAACATCCTCACCTTCCAAATGAGCAGTCCTTGCTCTCTATGGGCCACATACTAAGCTGGCTACTATCCTTTTCTCTTGATCAATAGTTTACACTGTATATGCCAATTATTTTGTCTTCCAGGCTGACAAGTTTCTGAATTCAGGAAATGAAAGAAAACCTGTTCTACTTTGTACCTCTCTGTTAATTGTTTTGTATTGCCTATAAATGCTTTACTGTGTGTTATAATTTGACCTGAGGGTACAAGCAGTCACGTATCACCACATGCACATTCACCTTCAAACCTGTGCCCACACCCTTTATAAAACTACTCTTAAACTCAAACCCGGCTCTACTTCAGCTAATGACCTTCCAAGCAAGTACCTTAAAATAGCAGCCAATTGCATTGCCTACCATGTCTCAGTCCTTATAAATAGGTCAATCCAGGAATCCCACTCTGCCTCCCTCTGGAAAAGTTACATATTATCCCACTGCAAAAAGGAGGACAGTCAACAGACATAACTAACTTTTGACCTATAATAATCTTATCTCCTCTCTCCAAAATACTTGAAAAATGTATTCACAAACAATTGCTAAAATACCTCTTGCAGGAAGAACTCCAATCTCCCCTCAATGTGGCTTCTGTCCTTCCCATAGTACTAACCTATATAGGGAATGTCAACAGACTAGTCACTTTATTTCAACACTTGTCTAAAGCCTTCAACAGTTTCTCACAGCAAACTTCTACTTCAAATGTTCTCATTAGGTTTCTCATCCCACCCATCTATGATTCAAAAGCTACCTATCCAATAGGTATCAGTCAGTAAAATGACACCCCACCCTCTCACCATTCCTCCTTGTCACCACTGGTGTACATAAGGCTCTATCACTGGTCATGTCCTCTATAATATTCTCACCGACACTCTCTCTACACATTCACACAACAGGCCTCCTTAAAACAGTAAACAGATGGCTCCACACTCATTTGCACATCTGGCAATGTGGCACACATTCATAAAATTACTCGGGAAGCTTTAACAGCTACTGAAACATGGTTTTGTAATTCACAACTCATGCTCAACCCTAAAAAAACTACTTTTTTAGTCCAAACCCTCTCCCATGAAAAAACAAAATTGAACGTCCTCTCTCTTGACTATACAACCATTGAAGTCACTTCTCATAGAAAATGATTTGGGGTGATAGTGGATGATGATCTTAAACTTGATCTGCATTAACAAAATTGGATAAGAAAAACTCATAAAAAACTAGGCATGCGTTAAAGATCCAAAAACGTTCTCACTGACGCAACTAAAGGTACACTTGTCACCACTTATTTCCTCCCCACTCTTCTTTGTCGTGCTTCCATCCGTACTAGCCTCCAGGCTTCAGAAAAATCAGAACTTAAACAATGCTATTAACAAAGTTACTAAATTTGCAGCAAATACCCCTTTCAGAAAAAGCAACTGTATAGCAACATACATTCTAAATCTGTTAGAATTACCCCATCAATTAACATATGTACAACTTCTTAAGCCTGTAAAATTATCCAGACTCCATCTGTTTTGTCCAGCACTAAATAACATTCTACACAACTATGTTCCCAGTTGGTCATTATGAGCCAATGACCAAAAACTGCTTTCTGTTCACAAACCTATCAAATCTGCTGGGCATTGTCAGTACATGTGCCATGTTGCAAAGGCCTTATCTCTATCCATCAGGTCAATAACCCTCCCTCTCATCCCTCAAAATCACTCTGAAAGACTTCCTAGCCAAACGTTGGCTCTGTTCATGCTCAACACCAGGATAAACTATATCTCTAAATGTGAACAAATACTTATTAATACCTTACATCTCCATACTCCCGTCTTCACTTACTTCTATCAATTTCTCTTCCATTGCTTTTTCTCTAAATATACCATAAGCCTGCATGTCTCTCTCTTTTATTGCAATTCCTGTTTGTATTTTTACTAACTTACCTTTAATTCCTATGTAAACTGGCTAAACTGTCTCTACCTATTAAATCATTGTCATATAACTTGTATCTATTCCTCATCAATGTTTTCATATAGTTTCATAGTTTAGTACTAGGCTATCTGCCCTGGGGCATTTGCAAGCCTAGCCCTAGAGATGTGGCTTTCGCCACCCCATGTAGTGGTACTAAGGTGTATAGGATAAATTTAAAATACTGTGCCTTTGTCTAGTAGTGACACATTGAAGACCCCCTTACTTATTAAAATTAGTTTACTGTGCCTCTGTTAAGTAGCGACACAGGGGTGACCCCCAGGGTAAACCTACGATCTCCCATCCACTCGTCAAGATTTCTCTTGAAGAGAGTCAGTGAGGGGCTCTGCCTAACATGGACTGGGATTTTGTTCCAGAGTATGGGAAGCCTCTGAGTTATGAATCTGTCCCTCCAGCATGTTCTATTCATGTTTATACTGAGGTTTAAATCTTTGGCTCTCGTGGTTCTTATGGGTTTTGATTTTTTGAGGTGGAGCATGTCCATCAATTCCTGCTTGGACATGGCCTTGTACGTCAAGCACAGATCACCTCTGAGCAGGCGGTATGCTACTGAATAGAGCTGGAGTTCCTTTAGCCTGGCAGCATATGACATATGTTGGAGACCCTTGATCCTCTCAGTGAGGTACTTCTGGGGTCTCTCCAGCTGTTGTAAGTGCCGGGTGAGGTACATACCAAATGGGGCATTGTACTCAATCATGGGCCTGATAAGGGAGGAGTACAGGGGCACGATGACCTCCTTTGATCTGGATGTGAACCCCTTCATGATAAGGTGGACAAGGTAGAAAGTCTTTCTAACCACTTTGGCAACGTGGGTGCCAAATGAGAGGTCACTATCAACTTGGGTCCCCAGGTCTCTGATTACTTTTTTGGTACTCAGTGGGTTACTGTCTATGTGATAATTTGTGGGTATTTTGTTTTTCCCAAAGGGGATGAATATACATTTCTTGGAATTCAGTTTAAGGCTGTGATTCTGGCACCAGTTGTCAATTTCGGTGAGGCCTTTCTGTAGGATGTATGTGTCAGCTGGTGTATCGACTATGGTGCCTAGTTTGCAGTCATCTGCGAACTTTGTCAGCCACAACCCTCCCATGATTGCTTTCACATCTGAGAAGTAAATGCCGAACAAGAGGGGTCCCAGGACAGAGCCCTGTGGGACACCACTTGTGACTGGCTTTGAGTCTGACATGGCTCCCACAATCTTGACTTTATGGGTTCTGTTCTTTATCCAGTTTGCAACCCATCTTGTGACATATGGATTTACATTTAAGCTGTTTAGCTTATCTATGATCCCCAAGTGGGGTATTGTGTCGAAGGCTTTAGCCAAGTCCAGGTAGGCTGTATGGACTGCCTTGCCCTCATCAATGGCTCTAGTGACTGTTTCGAAAAAGTCAACCAGGTTCAAAAGGCAGGATCTGCCCTTTACAAAGCCAAACTGGGTGGGATCAAGTGTCTGTAGGTCCCCAATGTCGTTGTTTATGAGTTCCATAATAATTCTTTCCATAGCTTTGCAAACCAGGCTAGTCAAGCTTATGGGGCGGTAGTTCCCAGGGTCTGTAGTGGAGCCTCCTTGTGTCTATTTAGGTATAACTAAACACTAGTTTTTTTTTTAATTATTTTTAAAGACTGCAGAATTGCTGTTCTTAAAATGTTTTGTAATACATTTGAGCTTTTCTCCCCCGGCCTCCTCTGAAAATGGGCTTCTACCCAGTCAGACTTTGCCGGTAATCAAATCTCAATAAATATATAAATAAATCATGAAGCTCACAAGAATGAACAAAAAAACTCCACACAAAAATAAAATAGTAATAGAAATTTTAAATAGTATTGTCACTGTGTCCTTTAGTTGTAAAGTTCTGTCTTCTCAGACTGCGAATCCTTGAATTTGTTAGAGCTGGACTGCAGCCATGTGACATCTATTTCTCCAGTCTGCTGCAAGTTCCATCTCATTTATATCTCCCATTTCCTCCTGACCCAAGGACCTACAATTGGGTGTATTAGAAGCCACCACTGAGGAGGAATAAGAAGGCTCCTTCTCAAACAGCCTGTGTTGTATCCCCCCCTCCCGGTTAGTAAGTTTAAGATGGTGGTAGAGGACATTTTATCTTTCTTTCCATTTGCTGATATAGATGAAGTTGGTGGTAGAGGACATTTTATCTTTCTTTCCCTTTGGTGATATAGATTAAGATGGTGGTAGATAACATTTTATCTTTCTTTTTCTTTGATGATATTGATTAAAATGGTGGTTGAGGCCATTTTATCTTTCTTTCCCTTTGGTGATATATAGAGTAAGATGGTGGTAGAGGACATTTTCTCTTTCTTCCCCTTTGGTGATATAGATTAAGATGGTGGTAGATAACATTTTATCTTTCTTTCCCTTTGGTGATATAGTTTAAGATGGTGGTAGAGGACATTTTATCTTTCTTTCCCTTTGGTGATCTAGATTAAGATGGTGGTAGAGGACATTTTATCTTTCTTTCCCTTTGGTGATATAGATGAAGTTGAATAAATTTATCCCTCACGTTTCTTGTGGTCTGTCTGCCCATCCCCCAACCTTCTTGACTAAATCAGCATATAGGTATTTTTCACTGCTAATTCCAGTCCTGCAAAAAGGCATCCACATCCAACAGGACCTGAAATAAGAACTGCTGAGTTCCTTTCACTATGATTAAGATAGCCGGGTATCTCAAAGGTACTCCAAATCCCATTTCTCTCTCCCAATGTAGATAGGGTGCAATTGCCTTTCATTTTGTGAAAAGAGAGGTACTGTAGTCCAATACTATCTTTACTGAATGGCCACCAAATTTCAAGTTTGGTTTGTGCACCCTGGCCAGTCAGAAAATTATCTCTGTATCATTGTAATCCAGATATCATATATTAGATGCCCGGAAACTATTTCCTTAGAAACCACTCTATGCACACAGTCAATAAAAGGGAGGGGGGGATACCCAGCTTTAGCAAAGACCATAACTCCTTCTTTAAGAAATGTAAAATATTCATACTTTCCAATATCTTCAGAGGACAAACTATCTTCAAATTTATGCATCTCTCCCAGTTTTCCAAGCCATTCATCTTTGCTTCCAACTGCTAGGTATGAGTTTTTAAGTCAGTAATGTCCTTACATCATCCTGCTGTGTAAGAGCCATCTGTTTTTTCAACTCCTGCTGCTATTGGAATATTGCGAAGCTGATCTGCTTGAGTATCTTGTCATGCTAAGCTACTGTGGACTTTTATCGATGCACTTGCAGCTATTTCCCTAATCAAAGAGGTTAGACTCTCTAATGATTGTTTTACAACTGATATAGCCACAGAAACCCTTTCTGATGTGCTTGACATTTCCATATTGCTTGCCTGACTGTCGTCCTATGAATCCCCATCTGTCTTGGCCCCAAACCATTGCTGCACACCCACAAAGTTAATCATTGTGCAGTGGTGCCCTTTAAAAGATGTGATTCAGTCCTGAACTGCTTTCTAAAACTGAGTAAGGCACTCCAAATTTCTTGGCCTTCAAACTTTTCCTGGCCGATTGCACTTAAATTGTCTGTATGCTCAGTTCTCAAATGGATGCAGCTCACCCAGGAGGTGAATCACTATCATTTTCTGTTCTTAGAAGTAATGATATAACAGCAAACTGCTTTATAAAGGTGAGTAGGCCATGCTGAACCTCATAGTCTTCAAGGAAAATAAAGTCAAAAGCCATTTAAATATCATTTTTAAATTATTTTAAAAGTTTGTTCAAGGGTAGATAACTAGAGCTTCAACATTGCACCGTTCTCAGCCATGCCCCCCTGAAGCTGTGGACTTTGAGTTATTTCATCTCTCAGGCTGGAAAGAGGATTGTTCTGTTCAGAATAGTTATCTTTTGTTAGATCTAATATATAAATTGGGATTATATAGCTTGTTATTAACATTATGTTACATTACACTGAATTATTTTCCTGCTAAAATCTCTATGTGTAGCAAACAGGACTTGGAAAGAGTCATTAATAATGCAAGGCCTACATTTAAGTAACAGAATATACTCAAAAGCACTCTATATAAAAACTATTTTAAGAATGCTCCAGTTGTGATTGTTTAGACATCAGTGTTTTAGATGCTTCAGCCCCAAAGGCTACCTGTTGGACTTCTGAGAGCAATAATTGTGACCCTTAGAATTTCAGAGCTGCCAACATGAGTATAGGAGCACCTACAAAGTGTAATACTGTAGAGACTGAGGATATTCTCCCGGCTTCATACCTAACATACAGACATGAAATTTTCAGCTTGCTATTTAATGTATTCATATATTGTTAAAAAGTCATTAGAGATCTGTAAGTAAGAATGGATTCCTCCAAGCTGGGTGAGATCTATACCTACCATTGTTAAAACTTAGCTAATATAATGAATGGGCAATATGAACTAATCAGTGCTCAGCTTAGTTTCTTGCATTTTAAAGGCACAGCCTGCCCTTTTCCTTCCGGTACCAAATACTAAGTTCTGGTACTTGTGGCATTTGTTGCCATGCTTATGTATACTAGGATTGTTGGACTACATTTAAACAGGTGGAGGAGGTTACTGAGTTCCAAAGGCAAGATCCAGAGCTAGTGTTTAGTGGGCTGCCTGATCAGTATTTTATTCTGCCAGGTGTGCTGAGGAGTCACTGCTCAGGAATGAATGACAGCAGTTTTAGACAACTGTGAATAAATGTGAAAACCTAGCTGTCAGAGGGGGGATAAGATGTACTAGAATCCTGGCATACAAAAGTGACGTGACTGCCAACAGAAAAGAAGAGCTCAAAATACTGACTGTGTATTGTTGTTGATGCACTTTGAGTATTTCAGTTGGTTCTGAACATTTGAAGCAATACAAAAGGACAGACATAGTACTTTGCTTTCTTTCTGGAAGTGTAACATCCCTGTACTTAAAATCACTCTGCACAGGAGATATGCCACTGCATATAGCTGAATGCAGTAGTTTAGGGTACCTGTGATCAGAAAATGATTATGACTTGATAACAACTACAGATTTAAAAATAAAAATTAAAAAAGTACTATAACTAGAAGCAGTAAGTATGCAATAAGCAGCCTCAGGGAAGCTAGATATATCAGTATGGTCTCTGAGCTTATAGTCGGTGCTGAAACTCAGTTCTTTAAAACTACTGAAAGATGAAAATGCTGATAAGTCAAATTTAGAAATACGTCAGTCATGTAAGTTGTAGTTGCTAGTTTTAAATGCACACCACAACATTTTATAGCCAAGTAATTGGTTTACACAGCCAAGTGAAAGTATTGGCTGAAGACACAAGATAAAAGGTTCATAGGTAGTTACTAGCCTTGCAGTCCAGGGGACCATTAAAGTGACCAGCTCAAATTGCCAACTGCTTCCAAACACTGTCTGATTAAGTGGCTTCCTCAAGGTCACATAAAAGGTAAATGAGGGCAGAGGAAATATAATCTTACATCAAAGAAACTAGACCACACAGCCTTAACCATCTCTGCTAACTGCCAGACTAAGATATCTTAATCTCTACTGGTCAGTATATAACAGTAGCATGAAGTCTGTTAATTATTTAATAAGTTGTGTTACTTAATTTGTCATTATCATGAAGCAGATACAATCTGATATTTGTAGAGAGACGACACGATGAGCACCACAAAATAACGCAGAAAGTGGACACATACATGGTGTGGATGATTGAAAGGTATCCATTGTACAAAACTGCAGTGGTGAGTGTGCATGATACCACATGCGCTTGTTGAAGGCCGCATATAATGCTATAGTTTCTGCATTGTAGGTTGCACTAGAAACATCATTGAGCCATGGATGTTGACCCCCATATGCAGCTTACAGACTATGGAGTAAATTATATACAACTTGTCCAATGCCAAAACCATAAAGCTGTGCATTATATATTTAGATTTTTGAAGAATCGATTCAGTCTATAGACATTTCTTGTGGGAACTACAGCATAGACTTGAAATATGATTTGCAGCATTTCCTACACTGCACAACATAATTGTGCAAAAATAGCTAGAGCAGCCACATAACAGCATGACAAGATACTGAGCCATAAGGGGCTTATCTGGCACCCTGATCTAAAAGTGCATTGAGCAGCAACAAAACATTATAACTTCCTGCTGGCACTCCTCCCAAGGAGCCAGCCATGACCAGTTTCTGCTGCCCTCATCTCGGAGTGCTGCTACTGCATTTAAAACTGTAGCGAGAGGCTTGCTGCACCTTATATCACACAGGAAGTGCTAAAGTGCCTCAGTACTGCAATCCCACAGACAGAAGCAGTATCAAAATTAATTTCTACATGTACAAAAATGAATTCTGGAACTGCACTACTGAATTGCTCCTGGAGCACCTGCCCCCTTCACTCCTCCCTTGCTGTGCTACTAGCTGGATATGCCATATGTGACACAATAGCAGTATCAGGGCTGGCAGGAGATACAGGAGATAAGATTGCAGCAGCAGAGATAGAGCTGGGCCGTGATGACTGCAATATACTTTAGCACAAACAACGTGTCCACACCTACGGGCTGTAGCAGACAACACCGAATAATTGCATCTTGTGCACTGAAACTCTCAGGCTATGTAAGGCAGTGCATAGTCTGGCCACACTATGCATAAGACTTCAACATATCCACAGACGTTACAGAAGGCAGGGCCACAGCCATTATCCTTCAACAAGTGTTGGGAGATACTGACAGTTGACTGTCACACAAAAATTTGACATAATATCATGGGAGGTAAAGTTGGTAGCCTCAAACTATGGCAATGTTGGGGTGTCATTATGTGACTGCTGCTGGTGTACACTATGCCAGCTGTCAGGGATCATATTCTTCAGTAATGCAGTTGGGTGCCACCATGAGTCTATTGGTAGTACTTGTTGTGTCAGTTACCCATGTTAGGCTTGGATTTGTCCCATGGCAGAAATGAGCTATAACTATGGAACTGATGAAACACTCTGATGTGGCATCCCATATACACAACTTGACAAACATAACCCATAACCAGCATGCTGTCATGTGTCCACATGTGGCTATGATGATGCAAATGTGGTGGTCTGGCATGGGGCACTCTGTACATAGCCATCTTTTGTCCAGATCTTCCCTCAGCCAAGAGCTACTTGACAAGTGAAGACAGACTAGATGGCAGTCATTATGTTTTGCATGGATGCCCTTACGGAAGTAACATTTGCCACCATTGGTATCAGTAGCGCTGTCTTCACATTGTCTCTACTGCTTGTTATGGTGCATTTGCATTATATCCTCACACATACCATACAGCACACTCACTGGCTACACAATGATTTGTGTGCATCAGCCATTTGTGCCTGGATCATTGACCTATACATATGATGATCATTTCGAAGCATTGCATGAATTTTGTGGACAGTACGGGAGCCAGGGGAGGCATCATACTCCCTTGGATCTCTCCCTGTGGGGGAATACACATATCCAATGTTTCATTTCCTCTGTATTTGTGTGTGTGTGTGTGTGTGTGTGTGTGTGTGTGTGTGTGTGTGTGTGTGTGTGTGTGTGTGTGTGTGTGTGTGTGTGTTGTCTTTTTTTCCCTCTGTGTCACAGACAGGGTCGATGTGTTATCAGACCATGGCTTCTGCAAGCAGTCATCATTGTCCACCATAGTAGCAGTTCTGGCGTCAGTCCTCTACTGTCTCTAATAACGTCTGAAGTTCAGAACACAGAGGAAGCTTGCAATGTGCCATGTCATTTCTTTCTGGGAGGGACCTTAGTTATTGGAGTATTACAGAACATATCCACTAAGATGATGAGATGTATTTAACTGACAACACAGGCACAACAGAAATTGATGTTTTTAGTTTCTGGCCACATTCTAAGAAGTTTCAGGGTCATGAACTTCTGAGCAAAAGTTCAACCGAGAATGCAGAGGATCTTTAAAATAAACAAGATGTTCAAATACAAACTCCTAGAAATGGCCTAAGGTTTAGTCTCCTCAAGCATGGGCTTTGTCATTTTCATTTGTTTAATGTAATGTGAGCACAGATAAGCTAAACAAGCAAAATGGATAATCTAGATCCTCAGACATATTTTCTAGAAGTTTCAGTAAGATTTGAATGCAGTGTTCACTTGAAGTAAAACTTTAGAAAGTTCTGCATTTTCAACTTTTATTCATCTTGTCTTGCATACTAGAGGTATTTTTTATGAAATTATAACTGCCTGCCCAACAAGATTGTGGGTGCTAAAAAGACAATTAAGGTATTGAAGTCTATGGCTATTATTTGCTAGATTTACCAAAGATTCACTGACACAAGGCTGTTTGGTTTGTGTCATGCCAACTAAAATGACATCTATTTACCTTGTAATTTACTCCAAAGTTTGGAAACCTTTTAGTTAGTTATAAATGAGATGGGGTTTCACTGGTGCACCCTGCGTGGATAGATGTGAGGTGGTGAGAGTCCCACAAAAAAAAAAAAAGGAAAACCGAGACTGAAGGTTCCATTTGGTTAGCAGGACCCAACCAAACAGACTTGATGAGCTGGTCCTAAATGAAAATATCCCATTCATTATGAGTATATGAAGATGCACAGATGACTCTCCCATTGCCTTGACTAGTCTATTCTTTCTGTATCCTAAAAAACTGTAAATGTATCTGGTGAATTAGCTGTACCCCTGCTGCAGTAAATATATTTATTTAATATATTTGTCATTGCACTATAGCCATCTACATCCCTACTTCTCCTATACATTCCTACCTATTCCTGGGACTGCAGGCCTCATTGTACCCTAACCATCTACATCCCTACTTCTCCTACACATTCCTACCTATTCCTGGGACTGCAGGCCTCATTGTACCCTAACCATCTACATCCCTACTTCTCCTATACATTCCTACCTATTCCTGGGACTGCAGGCCTCATTGTACCCTAACCATCTGCATCCCTACTTCTCCTACACATTCCTACCTATTCCTGGGACTGGAGGCCTCATTGTACCCTAACCATCTGCATCCCTACTTCTCCTACACATTCCTACTTATTCTTGAGACTGCAGGCCTCATTTTACCCTAACCATCTGCATCCCTACTTCTCCTATACATTCCTACCTATTCCTGGGACTGGAGGCCTCATTGTACCCTAACCATCTACATCCCTACTTCTCCTGCACATTCCTACCTATTCCTGGGGCTGCAGGCCTCATTGTACTCTAACCATCTACATCCCTACTTCTCCTACACATTCCTACCTATTCCCGGGACTGCAGGCCTCATTGTACCCTAACCATCTACATCCCTACTTCTCCTGCACATTCCTACCTATTCCTGGGACTGGAGGACACCAGAGGGAGCTGAGAAAGCTGTGATCAGTGCTCTTTATAATGTAGGTGGATAAGGCCCTTTTCTATAATTTGTGTATCCAGTCCTGTTACTCTCCTTCAATCTTCAAACATTTATCTCTAATATTCTTTGAAATATCGACTCTCACACATTCGCACACACGTGCTTTAGCTATCAGTCATGAAGGGAACAGCCATTCACTAAACCAAGCAGTTTTCTGGGTCTGTACTGCCACATCCTTTCATTAAAAGTATTGCTTTATCTTATCTTTCTCTACTTCTCTTTCTGTTTATCTTTTTGCCATTTGGTTGATTGGTCTACAGAAGCTTATATAAGCATGCTGGTTCTGGTGAAATCTGCATATATTTAGCCACTGCTGTCTCATGTCTTAGTGTCTCATTTCATGTTTTGTAGTGCACTATAACACACTAATATATCTTAAAACGGGTCTAATTTACATAACCGAACCGACACACAAAACACCGACCCCAAATAACCGAAAACACACAACACCGACAACTCACAAAACCGAACACCATTACACCGACACAAAAAACGTAAACTACACATTACACACAATGACATATCCACTAACCTTAACCCTAACCCTGAGGTCTGACACTACCACACACTTAGCCTACCCGCACCCTAACCCTAACTCACTTAACCCACCCCTAAACTTAAAGACTGTCACTATCGCACACTTAACCTACCTGCACCCTAACCCTAACTCACTTAACCCACCCTAAAACATAAAGCCCGTCACTATCGCACACTCACCCTACCCGCACTCTAAACCTAACTCACTTAACCCGTCCCTAAACTACAGTCTGTCACTATCACACACTTACCTTACCCGAACCCTAACTCCAACACTACCACACACTCACCTTTCCCACACCCTAACCCAACATCCCTAACTCCGACACTACCGCGCACTCACCTTTCCCACACCCTAACCCAAAATCCCTCAATATCGCACACTTACCTGACTGCTCCTAAATCCATCACTATCGCACACTTACCGAGTCGCGCTCACACGTTGCCCTTGTTGGTCTTTCGGCTGTCGGCAAATCACCTTTTCGATCAACTTGCTTGTCGGTCCTTTCGTCTCGGTCTTCTGCGCGTCGGTGAAGTGTCGCTTCGGTTATGTCAAGTAGACCCCTTAAAACATGATGCAAAACATTTTAATATCCGTGCTGCAATACATTCATGCTACAGTGTTTACTTTAATCGGTATGTGACAACAACACTGTGATGTGCTGCATGTGCAGATCTACTTGTGAAGGACTGCTGATTGGTGTGACAATAGAAATGCTCTTGTGATAGAGTGCTCCACCTCCCATAACATTTAGACCTTTTATTTTACTATGAATATTTTAAATACTCATGCAAAAATTCCCTGACATATAAAAGGTCTATATTAGATCACCAAATGCTTAGGTAAGTGAACGGTGATTAATCAACCCATTGTAAGTGAAAGCTTACAAAACCGACCTGTCAGAACAGCGATTTTTTTTTCCCCAAGGGAAAAAAAAATCGCTGTTCCAAAAACAAAAAAAAAAAACACATTAAAACACGAGATTAAGTGGGGGGTTTCGCCCCCCCCACCCCCGACGTGAGGAGGCTGTGTCCCCCACACCTCCCCTACTTAAATATACCAACTCCGAGACCACACTACAGTGCCGAAAATGGCAAAGTACTGAAGCGGCTAAGCAAATTCTTTCCCAGGGAAAGAATTCGCTTACATGCCACTTTGATATTTTGCAGTTTCGGTTTTGACAGTTCGACCAAGAGGCATTAAAGATGCTCCTTTTCGGCTGATCTGATTAATCCATCCATCCACAATCCCCTTTCCCTTTCTGAGAATGAAGAACTCATTAAAGCTGGAACTTTATTGAAATTAAAAATAAGAGAAAAAAAAAAAGAAAAACAAACATTGTGAAGGAACTGGAGCAGTAGTTCTCTAATTTCGTTTTCAGGCCTTTGTGTCATTCATTGAAACTTTCCCAGTAATAGATGGCCCACTCAACAGCAAATGTTACACACTTAACAGCCTGTCACTGTACAGTGTTCATTTACCTCCATTCTGACTAAAATAAACACTTCTTGATAGCCTCTTGCATTCCTGGTCATCTTAATGAAAAAGGGAATGTTTATTGAACTGTATGGTGTATATTTACAAGATTAAGATAAGTAAATGCCATACTTATGTTATTAAAAGACAATCGAGTTTTGATACAAATCGTCAGACCTGGAAAGCCATGTTTGTGTTGCAGTTTAAACCTCTATAGTATGTATGACCTGAAAAGTGGTGGTGGGGGGAGTCTGCTCAATATGTGAAAACTACTTTGTTGTAGTTATTTTACAGGCATCTTAGTGTTATTTATGTTATTTCCTAATGTCTACTCACCAGGGGGAAGGGTGCACTCAGTTGTTTTTATCTTATCAATTACCCTTTAAAAAGAGTGAATTTTAGGTAGCATTTGTCCATCTATCCAGTGTTGTAGCATCACATCTAACTCTTATCACAGCCACATGTAAACCCGATGACGTCCATCGAGTTTGTTTAGCAAGTATGAAATAGAAATAGATTTATAGGCCTTTCCTCCATATGTATTATATGCTTACAGACAATTTAGTCTCTAGTTTGTTTGCTGCATTTCTTTGAGATGTGGAAGAAAACCTTAGTAGCTGTAGGAAATCTACTCAAACATAGGCATGGTATGAAGACTCTACTAAAAAGACATCCCAGATTAGAACTGGACCAGAGACTCTCTTTTTGTCCTACTGAATGCCATAAAAAATGGGTAGATTGTCATTTATTTTGTCTATGATCTTTCAAAAAGTTTCACTGATACTCAAAGGGCATTTTTGCCTTAGAAGATAATTTGTTGGAATAAACAAGTTAAAGTTAGTCTGTGTCAAGTAAATCTGTGCATAAACCTGGCCACAGAAATTATGATTTAAATACCTGCAGATAAACCATAGCAAGAAGCTGGGCTTATAGTTAACAAACTATGAAGATTTAACTAAAAAAAATGTAGGTTTCTGTCTTTCCATTCTAGATGATTTCATTCTTCTTCGTTAATTATTTGCTTTTTAGAATATGAAGATGACAGTAAAGTATCAATACCATTACTGATAACAGAATATCACAGAACCCACAGACGTAATGAATAGTATCAATACCATTACTGATAACAGAATATCACAGAACCCACAGACGTAATGAATAGTATCAATACCATTACTGATAACAGAATATCACAGAACCCACAGACTTAATGAATAGTATCAATACCATTACTGATAACAGAATATCACAGAACCCACAGACGTAATGAATAGTATCAATACCATTACTGATAACAGAATATCACAGAACCCACAGACTTAATGAATAGTATCAATACCATTACTGATAACAGAATATCACAGAACCCACTGACTTAATGAGTAGTATCAATACCATTACTGATAACAGAATATCACAGAACCCACTGACTTAATGAATAGTATCAATACCATTACTGATAACAGAATATCACAGAACCCACAGACTTAATGAATAGTATCAATACCATTACTGATAACAGAATATCACAGAACCCACAGACTTAATGAATAGTATCAATACCATTACTGATAACAGAATATCACAGAACCCACTGACTTAATGAGTAGTATCAATACCATTACTGATAACAGAATATCACAGAACCCACTGACTTAATGAGTAGTATCAATACCATTACTGATAACAGAATATCACAGAACCCACAGACTTAATGAATAGTATCAATACCATTACTGATAACAGAATATCACAGAACCCACAGACTTAATGAATAGTATCAATACCATTACTGATAACAGAATATCACAGAACCCACAGACTTAATGAATAGTATCAATACCATTACTGATAACAGAATATCACAGAACCCACAGACGTAATGAATAGTATCAATATCATTACTGATAACAGAATATCACAGAACCCACAGACTTAATGAATAGTATCAATACCATTACTGATAACAGAATATCACAGAACCCACAGACTTAATGAATAGTATCAATACCATTACTGATAACAGAATATCACAGAACCCACAGACTTAATGAATAGTATCAATACCATTACTGATAACAGAATATCACAGAACCCACAGACTTAATGAATAGTATCAATACCATTACTGATAACAGAATATCACAGAACCCACAGACTTAATGAATAGTATCAATACCATTACTGATAACAGAATATCACAGAACCCACAGACTTAATGAATAGTATCAATACCATTACTGATAACAGAATATCACAGAACCCACAGACTTAATGAATAGTATCAATACCATTACTGATAACAGAATATCACAGAACCCACAGACTTAATGAATAGTATCAATACCATTACTGATAACAGAATATCACAGAACCCACAGACTTAATGAATAGTATCAATACCATTACTGATAACAGAATATCACAGAACCCACAGACTTAATGAATAGTATCAATACCATTACTGATAACAGAATATCACAGAACCCACAGACTTAATGAATAGTATCAATACCATTACTGATAACAGAATATCACAGAACCCACAGACTTAATGAATAGTATCAATACCATTACTGATAACAGAATATCACAGAACCCACAGACTTAATGAATAGTATCAATACCATTACTGATAACAGAATATCACAGAACCCACAGACTTAATGAATAGTATCAATACCATTACTGATAACAGAATATCACAGAACCCACAGACTTAATGAATAGTATCAATACCATTACTGATAACAGAATATCACAGAACCCACAGACTTAATGAATAGTATCAATACCATTACTGATAACAGAATATCACAGAACCCACAGACTTAATGAATAGTATCAATACCATTACTGATAACAGAATATCACAGAACCCACAGACTTAATGAATAGTATCAATACCATTACTGATAACAGAATATCACAGAACCCACAGACTTAATGAATAGTATCAATACCATTACTGATAACAGAATATCACAGAACCCACAGACTTAATGAATAGTATCAATACCATTACTGATAACAGAATATCACAGAACCCACAGACTTAATGAATAGTATCAATACCATTACTGATAACAGAATATCACAGAACCCACAGACTTAATGAATAGTATCAATACCATTACTGATAACAGAATATCACAGAACCCACAGACTTAATGAATAGTATCAATACCATTACTGATAACAGAATATCACAGAACCCACAGACTTAATGAATAGTATCAATACCATTACTGATAACAGAATATCACAGAACCCACAGACTTAATGAATAGTATCAATACCATTACTGATAACAGAATATCACAGAACCCACAGACTTAATGAATAGTATCAATACCATTACTGATAACAGAATATCACAGAACCCACAGACTTAATGAATAGTATCAATACCATTACTGATAACAGAATATCACAGAACCCACAGACTTAATGAATAGTATCAATACCATTACTGATAACAGAATATCACAGAACCCACAGACTTAATGAATAGTATCAATACCATTACTGATAACAGAATATCACAGAACCCACAGACTTAATGAATAGTATCAATACCATTACTGATAACAGAATATCACAGAACCCACAGACTTAATGAATAGTATCAATACCATTACTGATAACAGAATATCACAGAACCCACAGACTTAATGAATAGTATCAATACCATTACTGATAACAGAATATCACAGAACCCACAGACTTAATGAATAGTATCAATACCATTACTGATAACAGAATATCACAGAACCCACAGACTTAATGAATAGTATCAATACCATTACTGATAACAGAATATCACAGAACCCACAGACTTAATGAATAGTATCAATACCATTACTGATAACAGAATATCACAGAACCCACAGACTTAATGAATAGTATCAATACCATTACTGATAACAGAATATCACAGAACCCACAGACTTAATGAATAGTATCAATACCATTACTGATAACAGAATATCACAGAACCCACAGACTTAATGAATAGTATCAATACCATTACTGATAACAGAATATCACAGAACCCACAGACTTAATGAATAGTATCAATACCATTACTGATAACAGAATATCACAGAACCCACAGACTTAATGAATAGTATCAATACCATTACTGATAACAGAATATCACAGAACCCACAGACTTAATGAATAGTATCAATACCATTACTGATAACAGAATATCACAGAACCCACAGACTTAATGAATAGTATCAATACCATTACTGATAACAGAATATCACAGAACCCACAGACTTAATGAATAGTATCAATACCATTACTGATAACAGAATATCACAGAACCCACAGACTTAATGAATAGTATCAATACCATTACTGATAACAGAATATCACAGAACCCACAGACTTAATGAATAGTATCAATACCATTACTGATAACAGAATATCACAGAACCCACAGACTTAATGAATAGTATCAATACCATTACTGATAACAGAATATCACAGAACCCACAGACTTAATGAATAGTATCAATACCATTACTGATAACAGAATATCACAGAACCCACAGACTTAATGAATAGTATCAATACCATTACTGATAACAGAATATCACAGAACCCACAGACTTAATGAATAGTATCAATACCATTACTGATAACAGAATATCACAGAACCCACAGACTTAATGAATAGTATCAATACCATTACTGATAACAGAATATCACAGAACCCACAGACTTAATGAATAGTATCAATACCATTACTGATAACAGAATATCACAGAACCCACAGACTTAATGAATAGTATCAATACCATTACTGATAACAGAATATCACAGAACCCACAGACTTAATGAATAGTATCAATACCATTACTGATAACAGAATATCACAGAACCCACAGACTTAATGAATAGTATCAATACCATTACTGATAACAGAATATCACAGAACCCACAGACTTAATGAATAGTATCAATACCATTACTGATAACAGAATATCACAGAACCCACAGACTTAATGAATAGTATCAATACCATTACTGATAACAGAATATCACAGAACCCACAGACTTAATGAATAGTATCAATACCATTACTGATAACAGAATATCACAGAACCCACAGACTTAATGAATAGTATCAATACCATTACTGATAACAGAATATCACAGAACCCACAGACTTAATGAATAGTATCAATACCATTACTGATAACAGAATATCACAGAACCCACAGACTTAATGAATAGTATCAATACCATTACTGATAACAGAATATCACAGAACCCACAGACTTAATGAATAGTATCAATACCATTACTGATAACAGAATATCACAGAACCCACAGACTTAATGAATAGTATCAATACCATTACTGATAACAGAATATCACAGAACCCACAGACTTAATGAATAGTATCAATACCATTACTGATAACAGAATATCACAGAACCCACAGACTTAATGAATAGTATCAATACCATTACTGATAACAGAATATCACAGAACCCACAGACTTAATGAATAGTATCAATACCATTACTGATAACAGAATATCACAGAACCCACAGACTTAATGAATAGTATCAATACCATTACTGATAACAGAATATCACAGAACCCACAGACTTAATGAATAGTATCAATACCATTACTGATAACAGAATATCACAGAACCCACAGACTTAATGAATAGTATCAATACCATTACTGATAACAGAATATCACAGAACCCACAGACTTAATGAATAGTATCAATACCATTACTGATAACAGAATATCACAGAACCCACAGACTTAATGAATAGTATCAATACCATTACTGATAACAGAATATCACAGAACCCACAGACTTAATGAATAGTATCAATACCATTACTGATAACAGAATATCACAGAACCCACAGACTTAATGAATAGTATCAATACCATTACTGATAACAGAATATCACAGAACCCACAGACTTAATGAATAGTATCAATACCATTACTGATAACAGAATATCACAGAACCCACAGACTTAATGAATAGTATCAATACCATTACTGATAACAGAATATCACAGAACCCACAGACTTAATGAATAGTATCAATACCATTACTGATAACAGAATATCACAGAACCCACAGACTTAATGAATAGTATCAATACCATTACTGATAACAGAATATCACAGAACCCACAGACTTAATGAATAGTATCAATACCATTACTGATAACAGAATATCACAGAACCCACAGACTTAATGAATAGTATCAATACCATTACTGATAACAGAATATCACAGAACCCACAGACTTAATGAATAGTATCAATACCATTACTGATAACAGAATATCACAGAACCCACAGACTTAATGAATAGTATCAATACCATTACTGATAACAGAATATCACAGAACCCACAGACTTAATGAATAGTATCAATACCATTACTGATAACAGAATATCACAGAACCCACAGACTTAATGAATAGTATCAATACCATTACTGATAACAGAATATCACAGAACCCACAGACTTAATGAATAGTATCAATACCATTACTGATAACAGAATATCACAGAACCCACAGACTTAATGAATAGTATCAATACCATTACTGATAACAGAATATCACAGAACCCACAGACTTAATGAATAGTATCAATACCATTACTGATAACAGAATATCACAGAACCCACAGACTTAATGAATAGTATCAATACCATTACTGATAACAGAATATCACAGAACCCACAGACTTAATGAATAGTATCAATACCATTACTGATAACAGAATATCACAGAACCCACAGACTTAATGAATAGTATCAATACCATTACTGATAACAGAATATCACAGAACCCACAGACTTAATGAATAGTATCAATACCATTACTGATAACAGAATATCACAGAACCCACAGACTTAATGAATAGTATCAATACCATTACTGATAACAGAATATCACAGAACCCACAGACTTAATGAATAGTATCAATACCATTACTGATAACAGAATATCACAGAACCCACAGACTTAATGAATAGTATCAATACCATTACTGATAACAGAATATCACAGAACCCACAGACTTAATGAATAGTATCAATACCATTACTGATAACAGAATATCACAGAACCCACAGACTTAATGAATAGTATCAATACCATTACTGATAACAGAATATCACAGAACCCACAGACTTAATGAATAGTATCAATACCATTACTGATAACAGAATATCACAGAACCCACAGACTTAATGAATAGTATCAATACCATTACTGATAACAGAATATCACAGAACCCACAGACTTAATGAATAGTATCAATACCATTACTGATAACAGAATATCACAGAACCCACAGACTTAATGAATAGTATCAATACCATTACTGATAACAGAATATCACAGAACCCACAGACTTAATGAATAGTATCAATACCATTACTGATAACAGAATATCACAGAACCCACAGACTTAATGAATAGTATCAATACCATTACTGATAACAGAATATCACAGAACCCACAGACTTAATGAATAGTATCAATACCATTACTGATAACAGAATATCACAGAACCCACAGACTTAATGAATAGTATCAATACCATTACTGATAACAGAATATCACAGAACCCACAGACTTAATGAATAGTATCAATACCATTACTGATAACAGAATATCACAGAACCCACAGACTTAATGAATAGTATCAATACCATTACTGATAACAGAATATCACAGAACCCACAGACTTAATGAATAGTATCAATACCATTACTGATAACAGAATATCACAGAACCCACAGACTTAATGAATAGTATCAATACCATTACTGATAACAGAATATCACAGAACCCACAGACTTAATGAATAGTATCAATACCATTACTGATAACAGAATATCACAGAACCCACAGACTTAATGAATAGTATCAATACCATTACTGATAACAGAATATCACAGAACCCACAGACTTAATGAATAGTATCAATACCATTACTGATAACAGAATATCACAGAACCCACAGACTTAATGAATAGTATCAATACCATTACTGATAACAGAATATCACAGAACCCACAGACTTAATGAATAGTATCAATACCATTACTGATAACAGAATATCACAGAACCCACAGACTTAATGAATAGTATCAATACCATTACTGATAACAGAATATCACAGAACCCACAGACTTAATGAATAGTATCAATACCATTACTGATAACAGAATATCACAGAACCCACAGACTTAATGAATAGTATCAATACCATTACTGATAACAGAATATCACAGAACCCACAGACTTAATGAATAGTATCAATACCATTACTGATAACAGAATATCACAGAACCCACAGACTTAATGAATAGTATCAATACCATTACTGATAACAGAATATCACAGAACCCACAGACTTAATGAATAGTATCAATACCATTACTGATAACAGAATATCACAGAACCCACAGACTTAATGAATAGTATCAATACCATTACTGATAACAGAATATCACAGAACCCACAGACTTAATGAATAGTATCAATACCATTACTGATAACAGAATATCACAGAACCCACAGACTTAATGAATAGTATCAATACCATTACTGATAACAGAATATCACAGAACCCACAGACTTAATGAATAGTATCAATACCATTACTGATAACAGAATATCACAGAACCCACAGACTTAATGAATAGTATCAATACCATTACTGATAACAGAATATCACAGAACCCACAGACTTAATGAATAGTATCAATACCATTACTGATAACAGAATATCACAGAACCCACAGACTTAATGAATAGTATCAATACCATTACTGATAACAGAATATCACAGAACCCACAGACTTAATGAATAGTATCAATACCATTACTGATAACAGAATATCACAGAACCCACAGACTTAATGAATAGTATCAATACCATTACTGATAACAGAATATCACAGAACCCACAGACTTAATGAATAGTATCAATACCATTACTGATAACAGAATATCACAGAACCCACAGACTTAATGAATAGTATCAATACCATTACTGATAACAGAATATCACAGAACCCACAGACTTAATGAATAGTATCAATACCATTACTGATAACAGAATATCACAGAACCCACAGACTTAATGAATAGTATCAATACCATTACTGATAACAGAATATCACAGAACCCACAGACTTAATGAATAGTATCAATACCATTACTGATAACAGAATATCACAGAACCCACAGACTTAATGAATAGTATCAATACCATTACTGATAACAGAATATCACAGAACCCACAGACTTAATGAATAGTATCAATACCATTACTGATAACAGAATATCACAGAACCCACAGACTTAATGAATAGTATCAATACCATTACTGATAACAGAATATCACAGAACCCACAGACTTAATGAATAGTATCAATACCATTACTGATAACAGAATATCACAGAACCCACAGACTTAATGAATAGTATCAATACCATTACTGATAACAGAATATCACAGAACCCACAGACTTAATGAATAGTATCAATACCATTACTGATAACAGAATATCACAGAACCCACAGACTTAATGAATAGTATCAATACCATTACTGATAACAGAATATCACAGAACCCACAGACTTAATGAATAGTATCAATACCATTACTGATAACAGAATATCACAGAACCCACAGACTTAATGAATAGTATCAATACCATTACTGATAACAGAATATCACAGAACCCACAGACTTAATGAATAGTATCAATACCATTACTGATAACAGAATATCACAGAACCCACAGACTTAATGAATAGTATCAATACCATTACTGATAACAGAATATCACAGAACCCACAGACTTAATGAATAGTATCAATACCATTACTGATAACAGAATATCACAGAACCCACAGACTTAATGAATAGTATCAATACCATTACTGATAACAGAATATCACAGAACCCACAGACTTAATGAATAGTATCAATACCATTACTGATAACAGAATATCACAGAACCCACAGACTTAATGAATAGTATCAATACCATTACTGATAACAGAATATCACAGAACCCACAGACTTAATGAATAGTATCAATACCATTACTGATAACAGAATATCACAGAACCCACAGACTTAATGAATAGTATCAATACCATTACTGATAACAGAATATCACAGAACCCACAGACTTAATGAATAGTATCAATACCATTACTGATAACAGAATATCACAGAACCCACAGACTTAATGAATAGTATCAATACCATTACTGATAACAGAATATCACAGAACCCACAGACTTAATGAATAGTATCAATACCATTACTGATAACAGAATATCACAGAACCCACAGACTTAATGAATAGTATCAATACCATTACTGATAACAGAATATCACAGAACCCACAGACTTAATGAATAGTATCAATACCATTACTGATAACAGAATATCACAGAACCCACAGACTTAATGAATAGTATCAATACCATTACTGATAACAGAATATCACAGAACCCACAGACTTAATGAATAGTATCAATACCATTACTGATAACAGAATATCACAGAACCCACAGACTTAATGAATAGTATCAATACCATTACTGATAACAGAATATCACAGAACCCACAGACTTAATGAATAGTATCAATACCATTACTGATAACAGAATATCACAGAACCCACAGACTTAATGAATAGTATCAATACCATTACTGATAACAGAATATCACAGAACCCACAGACTTAATGAATAGTATCAATACCATTACTGATAACAGAATATCACAGAACCCACAGACTTAATGAATAGTATCAATACCATTACTGATAACAGAATATCACAGAACCCACAGACTTAATGAATAGTATCAATACCATTACTGATAACAGAATATCACAGAACCCACAGACTTAATGAATAGTATCAATACCATTACTGATAACAGAATATCACAGAACCCACAGACTTAATGAATAGTATCAATACCATTACTGATAACAGAATATCACAGAACCCACAGACTTAATGAATAGTATCAATACCATTACTGATAACAGAATATCACAGAACCCACAGACTTAATGAATAGTATCAATACCATTACTGATAACAGAATATCACAGAACCCACAGACTTAATGAATAGTATCAATACCATTACTGATAACAGAATATCACAGAACCCACAGACTTAATGAATAGTATCAATACCATTACTGATAACAGAATATCACAGAACCCACAGACTTAATGAATAGTATCAATACCATTACTGATAACAGAATATCACAGAACCCACAGACTTAATGAATAGTATCAATACCATTACTGATAACAGAATATCACAGAACCCACAGACTTAATGAATAGTATCAATACCATTACTGATAACAGAATATCACAGAACCCACAGACTTAATGAATAGTATCAATACCATTACTGATAACAGAATATCACAGAACCCACAGACTTAATGAATAGTATCAATACCATTACTGATAACAGAATATCACAGAACCCACAGACTTAATGAATAGTATCAATACCATTACTGATAACAGAATATCACAGAACCCACAGACTTAATGAATAGTATCAATACCATTACTGATAACAGAATATCACAGAACCCACAGACTTAATGAATAGTATCAATACCATTACTGATAACAGAATATCACAGAACCCACAGACTTAATGAATAGTATCAATACCATTACTGATAACAGAATATCACAGAACCCACAGACTTAATGAATAGTATCAATACCATTACTGATAACAGAATATCACAGAACCCACAGACTTAATGAATAGTATCAATACCATTACTGATAACAGAATATCACAGAACCCACAGACTTAATGAATAGTATCAATACCATTACTGATAACAGAATATCACAGAACCCACAGACTTAATGAATAGTATCAATACCATTACTGATAACAGAATATCACAGAACCCACAGACTTAATGAATAGTATCAATACCATTACTGATAACAGAATATCACAGAACCCACAGACTTAATGAATAGTATCAATACCATTACTGATAACAGAATATCACAGAACCCACAGACTTAATGAATAGTATCAATACCATTACTGATAACAGAATATCACAGAACCCACAGACTTAATGAATAGTATCAATACCATTACTGATAACAGAATATCACAGAACCCACAGACTTAATGAATAGTATCAATACCATTACTGATAACAGAATATCACAGAACCCACAGACTTAATGAATAGTATCAATACCATTACTGATAACAGAATATCACAGAACCCACAGACTTAATGAATAGTATCAATACCATTACTGATAACAGAATATCACAGAACCCACAGACTTAATGAATAGTATCAATACCATTACTGATAACAGAATATCACAGAACCCACAGACTTAATGAATAGTATCAATACCATTACTGATAACAGAATATCACAGAACCCACAGACTTAATGAATAGTATCAATACCATTACTGATAACAGAATATCACAGAACCCACAGACTTAATGAATAGTATCAATACCATTACTGATAACAGAATATCACAGAACCCACAGACTTAATGAATAGTATCAATACCATTACTGATAACAGAATATCACAGAACCCACAGACTTAATGAATAGTATCAATACCATTACTGATAACAGAATATCACAGAACCCACAGACTTAATGAATAGTATCAATACCATTACTGATAACAGAATATCACAGAACCCACAGACTTAATGAATAGTATCAATACCATTACTGATAACAGAATATCACAGAACCCACAGACTTAATGAATAGTATCAATACCATTACTGATAACAGAATATCACAGAACCCACAGACTTAATGAATAGTATCAATACCATTACTGATAACAGAATATCACAGAACCCACAGACTTAATGAATAGTATCAATACCATTACTGATAACAGAATATCACAGAACCCACAGACTTAATGAATAGTATCAATACCATTACTGATAACAGAATATCACAGAACCCACAGACTTAATGAATAGTATCAATACCATTACTGATAACAGAATATCACAGAACCCACAGACTTAATGAATAGTATCAATACCATTACTGATAACAGAATATCACAGAACCCACAGACTTAATGAATAGTATCAATACCATTACTGATAACAGAATATCACAGAACCCACAGACTTAATGAATAGTATCAATACCATTACTGATAACAGAATATCACAGAACCCACAGACTTAATGAATAGTATCAATACCATTACTGATAACAGAATATCACAGAACCCACAGACTTAATGAATAGTATCAATACCATTACTGATAACAGAATATCACAGAACCCACAGACTTAATGAATAGTATCAATACCATTACTGATAACAGAATATCACAGAACCCACAGACTTAATGAATAGTATCAATACCATTACTGATAACAGAATATCACAGAACCCACAGACTTAATGAATAGTATCAATACCATTACTGATAACAGAATATCACAGAACCCACAGACTTAATGAATAGTATCAATACCATTACTGATAACAGAATATCACAGAACCCACAGACTTAATGAATAGTATCAATACCATTACTGATAACAGAATATCACAGAACCCACAGACTTAATGAATAGTATCAATACCATTACTGATAACAGAATATCACAGAACCCACAGACTTAATGAATAGTATCAATACCATTACTGATAACAGAATATCACAGAACCCACAGACTTAATGAATAGTATCAATACCATTACTGATAACAGAATATCACAGAACCCACAGACTTAATGAATAGTATCAATACCATTACTGATAACAGAATATCACAGAACCCACAGACTTAATGAATAGTATCAATACCATTACTGATAACAGAATATCACAGAACCCACAGACTTAATGAATAGTATCAATACCATTACTGATAACAGAATATCACAGAACCCACAGACTTAATGAATAGTATCAATACCATTACTGATAACAGAATATCACAGAACCCACAGACTTAATGAATAGTATCAATACCATTACTGATAACAGAATATCACAGAACCCACAGACTTAATGAATAGTATCAATACCATTACTGATAACAGAATATCACAGAACCCACAGACTTAATGAATAGTATCAATACCATTACTGATAACAGAATATCACAGAACCCACAGACTTAATGAATAGTATCAATACCATTACTGATAACAGAATATCACAGAACCCACAGACTTAATGAATAGTATCAATACCATTACTGATAACAGAATATCACAGAACCCACAGACTTAATGAATAGTATCAATACCATTACTGATAACAGAATATCACAGAACCCACAGACTTAATGAATAGTATCAATACCATTACTGATAACAGAATATCACAGAACCCACAGACTTAATGAATAGTATCAATACCATTACTGATAACAGAATATCACAGAACCCACAGACTTAATGAATAGTATCAATACCATTACTGATAACAGAATATCACAGAACCCACAGACTTAATGAATAGTATCAATACCATTACTGATAACAGAATATCACAGAACCCACAGACTTAATGAATAGTATCAATACCATTACTGATAACAGAATATCACAGAACCCACAGACTTAATGAATAGTATCAATACCATTACTGATAACAGAATATCACAGAACCCACAGACTTAATGAATAGTATCAATACCATTACTGATAACAGAATATCACAGAACCCACAGACTTAATGAATAGTATCAATACCATTACTGATAACAGAATATCACAGAACCCACAGACTTAATGAATAGTATCAATACCATTACTGATAACAGAATATCACAGAACCCACAGACTTAATGAATAGTATCAATACCATTACTGATAACAGAATATCACAGAACCCACAGACTTAATGAATAGTATCAATACCATTACTGATAACAGAATATCACAGAACCCACAGACTTAATGAATAGTATCAATACCATTACTGATAACAGAATATCACAGAACCCACAGACTTAATGAATAGTATCAATACCATTACTGATAACAGAATATCACAGAACCCACAGACTTAATGAATAGTATCAATACCATTACTGATAACAGAATATCACAGAACCCACAGACTTAATGAATAGTATCAATACCATTACTGATAACAGAATATCACAGAACCCACAGACTTAATGAATAGTATCAATACCATTACTGATAACAGAATATCACAGAACCCACAGACTTAATGAATAGTATCAATACCATTACTGATAACAGAATATCACAGAACCCACAGACTTAATGAATAGTATCAATACCATTACTGATAACAGAATATCACAGAACCCACAGACTTAATGAATAGTATCAATACCATTACTGATAACAGAATATCACAGAACCCACAGACTTAATGAATAGTATCAATACCATTACTGATAACAGAATATCACAGAACCCACAGACTTAATGAATAGTATCAATACCATTACTGATAACAGAATATCACAGAACCCACAGACTTAATGAATAGTATCAATACCATTACTGATAACAGAATATCACAGAACCCACAGACTTAATGAATAGTATCAATACCATTACTGATAACAGAATATCACAGAACCCACAGACTTAATGAATAGTATCAATACCATTACTGATAACAGAATATCACAGAACCCACAGACTTAATGAATAGTATCAATACCATTACTGATAACAGAATATCACAGAACCCACAGACTTAATGAATAGTATCAATACCATTACTGATAACAGAATATCACAGAACCCACAGACTTAATGAATAGTATCAATACCATTACTGATAACAGAATATCACAGAACCCACAGACTTAATGAATAGTATCAATACCATTACTGATAACAGAATATCACAGAACCCACAGACTTAATGAATAGTATCAATACCATTACTGATAACAGAATATCACAGAACCCACAGACTTAATGAATAGTATCAATACCATTACTGATAACAGAATATCACAGAACCCACAGACTTAATGAATAGTATCAATACCATTACTGATAACAGAATATCACAGAACCCACAGACTTAATGAATAGTATCAATACCATTACTGATAACAGAATATCACAGAACCCACAGACTTAATGAATAGTATCAATACCATTACTGATAACAGAATATCACAGAACCCACAGACTTAATGAATAGTATCAATACCATTACTGATAACAGAATATCACAGAACCCACAGACTTAATGAATAGTATCAATACCATTACTGATAACAGAATATCACAGAACCCACAGACTTAATGAATAGTATCAATACCATTACTGATAACAGAATATCACAGAACCCACAGACTTAATGAATAGTATCAATACCATTACTGATAACAGAATATCACAGAACCCACAGACTTAATGAATAGTATCAATACCATTACTGATAACAGAATATCACAGAACCCACAGACTTAATGAATAGTATCAATACCATTACTGATAACAGAATATCACAGAACCCACAGACTTAATGAATAGTATCAATACCATTACTGATAACAGAATATCACAGAACCCACAGACTTAATGAATAGTATCAATACCATTACTGATAACAGAATATCACAGAACCCACAGACTTAATGAATAGTATCAATACCATTACTGATAACAGAATATCACAGAACCCACAGACTTAATGAATAGTATCAATACCATTACTGATAACAGAATATCACAGAACCCACAGACTTAATGAATAGTATCAATACCATTACTGATAACAGAATATCACAGAACCCACAGACTTAATGAATAGTATCAATACCATTACTGATAACAGAATATCACAGAACCCACAGACTTAATGAATAGTATCAATACCATTACTGATAACAGAATATCACAGAACCCACAGACTTAATGAATAGTATCAATACCATTACTGATAACAGAATATCACAGAACCCACAGACTTAATGAATAGTATCAATACCATTACTGATAACAGAATATCACAGAACCCACAGACTTAATGAATAGTATCAATACCATTACTGATAACAGAATATCACAGAACCCACAGACTTAATGAATAGTATCAATACCATTACTGATAACAGAATATCACAGAACCCACAGACTTAATGAATAGTATCAATACCATTACTGATAACAGAATATCACAGAACCCACAGACTTAATGAATAGTATCAATACCATTACTGATAACAGAATATCACAGAACCCACAGACTTAATGAATAGTATCAATACCATTACTGATAACAGAATATCACAGAACCCACAGACTTAATGAATAGTATCAATACCATTACTGATAACAGAATATCACAGAACCCACAGACTTAATGAATAGTATCAATACCATTACTGATAACAGAATATCACAGAACCCACAGACTTAATGAATAGTATCAATACCATTACTGATAACAGAATATCACAGAACCCACAGACTTAATGAATAGTATCAATACCATTACTGATAACAGAATATCACAGAACCCACAGACTTAATGAATAGTATCAATACCATTACTGATAACAGAATATCACAGAACCCACAGACTTAATGAATAGTATCAATACCATTACTGATAACAGAATATCACAGAACCCACAGACTTAATGAATAGTATCAATACCATTACTGATAACAGAATATCACAGAACCCACAGACTTAATGAATAGTATCAATACCATTACTGATAACAGAATATCACAGAACCCACAGACTTAATGAATAGTATCAATACCATTACTGATAACAGAATATCACAGAACCCACAGACTTAATGAATAGTATCAATACCATTACTGATAACAGAATATCACAGAACCCACAGACTTAATGAATAGTATCAATACCATTACTGATAACAGAATATCACAGAACCCACAGACTTAATGAATAGTATCAATACCATTACTGATAACAGAATATCACAGAACCCACAGACTTAATGAATAGTATCAATACCATTACTGATAACAGAATATCACAGAACCCACAGACTTAATGAATAGTATCAATACCATTACTGATAACAGAATATCACAGAACCCACAGACTTAATGAATAGTATCAATACCATTACTGATAACAGAATATCACAGAACCCACAGACTTAATGAATAGTATCAATACCATTACTGATAACAGAATATCACAGAACCCACAGACTTAATGAATAGTATCAATACCATTACTGATAACAGAATATCACAGAACCCACAGACTTAATGAATAGTATCAATACCATTACTGATAACAGAATATCACAGAACCCACAGACTTAATGAATAGTATCAATACCATTACTGATAACAGAATATCACAGAACCCACAGACTTAATGAATAGTATCAATACCATTACTGATAACAGAATATCACAGAACCCACAGACTTAATGAATAGTATCAATACCATTACTGATAACAGAATATCACAGAACCCACAGACTTAATGAATAGTATCAATACCATTACTGATAACAGAATATCACAGAACCCACAGACTTAATGAATAGTATCAATACCATTACTGATAACAGAATATCACAGAACCCACAGACTTAATGAATAGTATCAATACCATTACTGATAACAGAATATCACAGAACCCACAGACTTAATGAATAGTATCAATACCATTACTGATAACAGAATATCACAGAACCCACAGACTTAATGAATAGTATCAATACCATTACTGATAACAGAATATCACAGAACCCACAGACTTAATGAATAGTATCAATACCATTACTGATAACAGAATATCACAGAACCCACAGACTTAATGAATAGTATCAATACCATTACTGATAACAGAATATCACAGAACCCACAGACTTAATGAATAGTATCAATACCATTACTGATAACAGAATATCACAGAACCCACAGACTTAATGAATAGTATCAATACCATTACTGATAACAGAATATCACAGAACCCACAGACTTAATGAATAGTATCAATACCATTACTGATAACAGAATATCACAGAACCCACAGACTTAATGAATAGTATCAATACCATTACTGATAACAGAATATCACAGAACCCACAGACTTAATGAATAGTATCAATACCATTACTGATAACAGAATATCACAGAACCCACAGACTTAATGAATAGTATCAATACCATTACTGATAACAGAATATCACAGAACCCACAGACTTAATGAATAGTATCAATACCATTACTGATAACAGAATATCACAGAACCCACAGACTTAATGAATAGTATCAATACCATTACTGATAACAGAATATCACAGAACCCACAGACTTAATGAATAGTATCAATACCATTACTGATAACAGAATATCACAGAACCCACAGACTTAATGAATAGTATCAATACCATTACTGATAACAGAATATCACAGAACCCACAGACTTAATGAATAGTATCAATACCATTACTGATAACAGAATATCACAGAACCCACAGACTTAATGAATAGTATCAATACCATTACTGATAACAGAATATCACAGAACCCACAGACTTAATGAATAGTATCAATACCATTACTGATAACAGAATATCACAGAACCCACAGACTTAATGAATAGTATCAATACCATTACTGATAACAGAATATCACAGAACCCACAGACTTAATGAATAGTATCAATACCATTACTGATAACAGAATATCACAGAACCCACAGACTTAATGAATAGTATCAATACCATTACTGATAACAGAATATCACAGAACCCACAGACTTAATGAATAGTATCAATACCATTACTGATAACAGAATATCACAGAACCCACAGACTTAATGAATAGTATCAATACCATTACTGATAACAGAATATCACAGAACCCACAGACTTAATGAATAGTATCAATACCATTACTGATAACAGAATATCACAGAACCCACAGACTTAATGAATAGTATCAATACCATTACTGATAACAGAATATCACAGAACCCACAGACTTAATGAATAGTATCAATACCATTACTGATAACAGAATATCACAGAACCCACAGACTTAATGAATAGTATCAATACCATTACTGATAACAGAATATCACAGAACCCACAGACTTAATGAATAGTATCAATACCATTACTGATAACAGAATATCACAGAACCCACAGACTTAATGAATAGTATCAATACCATTACTGATAACAGAATATCACAGAACCCACAGACTTAATGAATAGTATCAATACCATTACTGATAACAGAATATCACAGAACCCACAGACTTAATGAATAGTATCAATACCATTACTGATAACAGAATATCACAGAACCCACAGACTTAATGAATAGTATCAATACCATTACTGATAACAGAATATCACAGAACCCACAGACTTAATGAATAGTATCAATACCATTACTGATAACAGAATATCACAGAACCCACAGACTTAATGAATAGTATCAATACCATTACTGATAACAGAATATCACAGAACCCACAGACTTAATGAATAGTATCAATACCATTACTGATAACAGAATATCACAGAACCCACAGACTTAATGAATAGTATCAATACCATTACTGATAACAGAATATCACAGAACCCACAGACTTAATGAATAGTATCAATACCATTACTGATAACAGAATATCACAGAACCCACAGACTTAATGAATAGTATCAATACCATTACTGATAACAGAATATCACAGAACCCACAGACTTAATGAATAGTATCAATACCATTACTGATAACAGAATATCACAGAACCCACAGACTTAATGAATAGTATCAATACCATTACTGATAACAGAATATCACAGAACCCACAGACTTAATGAATAGTATCAATACCATTACTGATAACAGAATATCACAGAACCCACAGACTTAATGAATAGTATCAATACCATTACTGATAACAGAATATCACAGAACCCACAGACTTAATGAATAGTATCAATACCATTACTGATAACAGAATATCACAGAACCCACAGACTTAATGAATAGTATCAATACCATTACTGATAACAGAATATCACAGAACCCACAGACTTAATGAATAGTATCAATACCATTACTGATAACAGAATATCACAGAACCCACAGACTTAATGAATAGTATCAATACCATTACTGATAACAGAATATCACAGAACCCACAGACTTAATGAATAGTATCAATACCATTACTGATAACAGAATATCACAGAACCCACAGACTTAATGAATAGTATCAATACCATTACTGATAACAGAATATCACAGAACCCACAGACTTAATGAATAGTATCAATACCATTACTGATAACAGAATATCACAGAACCCACAGACTTAATGAATAGTATCAATACCATTACTGATAACAGAATATCACAGAACCCACAGACTTAATGAATAGTATCAATACCATTACTGATAACAGAATATCACAGAACCCACAGACTTAATGAATAGTATCAATACCATTACTGATAACAGAATATCACAGAACCCACAGACTTAATGAATAGTATCAATACCATTACTGATAACAGAATATCACAGAACCCACAGACTTAATGAATAGTATCAATACCATTACTGATAACAGAATATCACAGAACCCACAGACTTAATGAATAGTATCAATACCATTACTGATAACAGAATATCACAGAACCCACAGACTTAATGAATAGTATCAATACCATTACTGATAACAGAATATCACAGAACCCACAGACTTAATGAATAGTATCAATACCATTACTGATAACAGAATATCACAGAACCCACAGACTTAATGAATAGTATCAATACCATTACTGATAACAGAATATCACAGAACCCACAGACTTAATGAATAGTATCAATACCATTACTGATAACAGAATATCACAGAACCCACAGACTTAATGAATAGTATCAATACCATTACTGATAACAGAATATCACAGAACCCACAGACTTAATGAATAGTATCAATACCATTACTGATAACAGAATATCACAGAACCCACAGACTTAATGAATAGTATCAATACCATTACTGATAACAGAATATCACAGAACCCACAGACTTAATGAATAGTATCAATACCATTACTGATAACAGAATATCACAGAACCCACAGACTTAATGAATAGTATCAATACCATTACTGATAACAGAATATCACAGAACCCACAGACTTAATGAATAGTATCAATACCATTACTGATAACAGAATATCACAGAACCCACAGACTTAATGAATAGTATCAATACCATTACTGATAACAGAATATCACAGAACCCACAGACTTAATGAATAGTATCAATACCATTACTGATAACAGAATATCACAGAACCCACAGACTTAATGAATAGTATCAATACCATTACTGATAACAGAATATCACAGAACCCACAGACTTAATGAATAGTATCAATACCATTACTGATAACAGAATATCACAGAACCCACAGACTTAATGAATAGTATCAATACCATTACTGATAACAGAATATCACAGAACCCACAGACTTAATGAATAGTATCAATACCATTACTGATAACAGAATATCACAGAACCCACAGACTTAATGAATAGTATCAATACCATTACTGATAACAGAATATCACAGAACCCACAGACTTAATGAATAGTATCAATACCATTACTGATAACAGAATATCACAGAACCCACAGACTTAATGAATAGTATCAATACCATTACTGATAACAGAATATCACAGAACCCACAGACTTAATGAATAGTATCAATACCATTACTGATAACAGAATATCACAGAACCCACAGACTTAATGAATAGTATCAATACCATTACTGATAACAGAATATCACAGAACCCACAGACTTAATGAATAGTATCAATACCATTACTGATAACAGAATATCACAGAACCCACAGACTTAATGAATAGTATCAATACCATTACTGATAACAGAATATCACAGAACCCACAGACTTAATGAATAGTATCAATACCATTACTGATAACAGAATATCACAGAACCCACAGACTTAATGAATAGTATCAATACCATTACTGATAACAGAATATCACAGAACCCACAGACTTAATGAATAGTATCAATACCATTACTGATAACAGAATATCACAGAACCCACAGACTTAATGAATAGTATCAATACCATTACTGATAACAGAATATCACAGAACCCACAGACTTAATGAATAGTATCAATACCATTACTGATAACAGAATATCACAGAACCCACAGACTTAATGAATAGTATCAATACCATTACTGATAACAGAATATCACAGAACCCACAGACTTAATGAATAGTATCAATACCATTACTGATAACAGAATATCACAGAACCCACAGACTTAATGAATAGTATCAATACCATTACTGATAACAGAATATCACAGAACCCACAGACTTAATGAATAGTATCAATACCATTACTGATAACAGAATATCACAGAACCCACAGACTTAATGAATAGTATCAATACCATTACTGATAACAGAATATCACAGAACCCACAGACTTAATGAATAGTATCAATACCATTACTGATAACAGAATATCACAGAACCCACAGACTTAATGAATAGTATCAATACCATTACTGATAACAGAATATCACAGAACCCACAGACTTAATGAATAGTATCAATACCATTACTGATAACAGAATATCACAGAACCCACAGACTTAATGAATAGTATCAATACCATTACTGATAACAGAATATCACAGAACCCACAGACTTAATGAATAGTATCAATACCATTACTGATAACAGAATATCACAGAACCCACAGACTTAATGAATAGTATCAATACCATTACTGATAACAGAATATCACAGAACCCACAGACTTAATGAATAGTATCAATACCATTACTGATAACAGAATATCACAGAACCCACAGACTTAATGAATAGTATCAATACCATTACTGATAACAGAATATCACAGAACCCACAGACTTAATGAATAGTATCAATACCATTACTGATAACAGAATATCACAGAACCCACAGACTTAATGAATAGTATCAATACCATTACTGATAACAGAATATCACAGAACCCACAGACTTAATGAATAGTATCAATACCATTACTGATAACAGAATATCACAGAACCCACAGACTTAATGAATAGTATCAATACCATTACTGATAACAGAATATCACAGAACCCACAGACTTAATGAATAGTATCAATACCATTACTGATAACAGAATATCACAGAACCCACAGACTTAATGAATAGTATCAATACCATTACTGATAACAGAATATCACAGAACCCACAGACTTAATGAATAGTATCAATACCATTACTGATAACAGAATATCACAGAACCCACAGACTTAATGAATAGTATCAATACCATTACTGATAACAGAATATCACAGAACCCACAGACTTAATGAATAGTATCAATACCATTACTGATAACAGAATATCACAGAACCCACAGACTTAATGAATAGTATCAATACCATTACTGATAACAGAATATCACAGAACCCACAGACTTAATGAATAGTATCAATACCATTACTGATAACAGAATATCACAGAACCCACAGACTTAATGAATAGTATCAATACCATTACTGATAACAGAATATCACAGAACCCACAGACTTAATGAATAGTATCAATACCATTACTGATAACAGAATATCACAGAACCCACAGACTTAATGAATAGTATCAATACCATTACTGATAACAGAATATCACAGAACCCACAGACTTAATGAATAGTATCAATACCATTACTGATAACAGAATATCACAGAACCCACAGACTTAATGAATAGTATCAATACCATTACTGATAACAGAATATCACAGAACCCACAGACTTAATGAATAGTATCAATACCATTACTGATAACAGAATATCACAGAACCCACAGACTTAATGAATAGTATCAATACCATTACTGATAACAGAATATCACAGAACCCACAGACTTAATGAATAGTATCAATACCATTACTGATAACAGAATATCACAGAACCCACAGACTTAATGAATAGTATCAATACCATTACTGATAACAGAATATCACAGAACCCACAGACTTAATGAATAGTATCAATACCATTACTGATAACAGAATATCACAGAACCCACAGACTTAATGAATAGTATCAATACCATTACTGATAACAGAATATCACAGAACCCACAGACTTAATGAATAGTATCAATACCATTACTGATAACAGAATATCACAGAACCCACAGACTTAATGAATAGTATCAATACCATTACTGATAACAGAATATCACAGAACCCACAGACTTAATGAATAGTATCAATACCATTACTGATAACAGAATATCACAGAACCCACAGACTTAATGAATAGTATCAATACCATTACTGATAACAGAATATCACAGAACCCACAGACTTAATGAATAGTATCAATACCATTACTGATAACAGAATATCACAGAACCCACAGACTTAATGAATAGTATCAATACCATTACTGATAACAGAATATCACAGAACCCACAGACTTAATGAATAGTATCAATACCATTACTGATAACAGAATATCACAGAACCCACAGACTTAATGAATAGTATCAATACCATTACTGATAACAGAATATCACAGAACCCACAGACTTAATGAATAGTATCAATACCATTACTGATAACAGAATATCACAGAACCCACAGACTTAATGAATAGTATCAATACCATTACTGATAACAGAATATCACAGAACCCACAGACTTAATGAATAGTATCAATACCATTACTGATAACAGAATATCACAGAACCCACAGACTTAATGAATAGTATCAATACCATTACTGATAACAGAATATCACAGAACCCACAGACTTAATGAATAGTATCAATACCATTACTGATAACAGAATATCACAGAACCCACAGACTTAATGAATAGTATCAATACCATTACTGATAACAGAATATCACAGAACCCACAGACTTAATGAATAGTATCAATACCATTACTGATAACAGAATATCACAGAACCCACAGACTTAATGAATAGTATCAATACCATTACTGATAACAGAATATCACAGAACCCACAGACTTAATGAATAGTATCAATACCATTACTGATAACAGAATATCACAGAACCCACAGACTTAATGAATAGTATCAATACCATTACTGATAACAGAATATCACAGAACCCACAGACTTAATGAATAGTATCAATACCATTACTGATAACAGAATATCACAGAACCCACAGACTTAATGAATAGTATCAATACCATTACTGATAACAGAATATCACAGAACCCACAGACTTAATGAATAGTATCAATACCATTACTGATAACAGAATATCACAGAACCCACAGACTTAATGAATAGTATCAATACCATTACTGATAACAGAATATCACAGAACCCACAGACTTAATGAATAGTATCAATACCATTACTGATAACAGAATATCACAGAACCCACAGACTTAATGAATAGTATCAATACCATTACTGATAACAGAATATCACAGAACCCACAGACTTAATGAATAGTATCAATACCATTACTGATAACAGAATATCACAGAACCCACAGACTTAATGAATAGTATCAATACCATTACTGATAACAGAATATCACAGAACCCACAGACTTAATGAATAGTATCAATACCATTACTGATAACAGAATATCACAGAACCCACAGACTTAATGAATAGTATCAATACCATTACTGATAACAGAATATCACAGAACCCACAGACTTAATGAATAGTATCAATACCATTACTGATAACAGAATATCACAGAACCCACAGACTTAATGAATAGTATCAATACCATTACTGATAACAGAATATCACAGAACCCACAGACTTAATGAATAGTATCAATACCATTACTGATAACAGAATATCACAGAACCCACAGACTTAATGAATAGTATCAATACCATTACTGATAACAGAATATCACAGAACCCACAGACTTAATGAATAGTATCAATACCATTACTGATAACAGAATATCACAGAACCCACAGACTTAATGAATAGTATCAATACCATTACTGATAACAGAATATCACAGAACCCACAGACTTAATGAATAGTATCAATACCATTACTGATAACAGAATATCACAGAACCCACAGACTTAATGAATAGTATCAATACCATTACTGATAACAGAATATCACAGAACCCACAGACTTAATGAATAGTATCAATACCATTACTGATAACAGAATATCACAGAACCCACAGACTTAATGAATAGTATCAATACCATTACTGATAACAGAATATCACAGAACCCACAGACTTAATGAATAGTATCAATACCATTACTGATAACAGAATATCACAGAACCCACAGACTTAATGAATAGTATCAATACCATTACTGATAACAGAATATCACAGAACCCACAGACTTAATGAATAGTATCAATACCATTACTGATAACAGAATATCACAGAACCCACAGACTTAATGAATAGTATCAATACCATTACTGATAACAGAATATCACAGAACCCACAGACTTAATGAATAGTATCAATACCATTACTGATAACAGAATATCACAGAACCCACAGACTTAATGAATAGTATCAATACCATTACTGATAACAGAATATCACAGAACCCACAGACTTAATGAATAGTATCAATACCATTACTGATAACAGAATATCACAGAACCCACAGACTTAATGAATAGTATCAATACCATTACTGATAACAGAATATCACAGAACCCACAGACTTAATGAATAGTATCAATACCATTACTGATAACAGAATATCACAGAACCCACAGACTTAATGAATAGTATCAATACCATTACTGATAACAGAATATCACAGAACCCACAGACTTAATGAATAGTATCAATACCATTACTGATAACAGAATATCACAGAACCCACAGACTTAATGAATAGTATCAATACCATTACTGATAACAGAATATCACAGAACCCACAGACTTAATGAATAGTATCAATACCATTACTGATAACAGAATATCACAGAACCCACAGACTTAATGAATAGTATCAATACCATTACTGATAACAGAATATCACAGAACCCACAGACTTAATGAATAGTATCAATACCATTACTGATAACAGAATATCACAGAACCCACAGACTTAATGAATAGTATCAATACCATTACTGATAACAGAATATCACAGAACCCACAGACTTAATGAATAGTATCAATACCATTACTGATAACAGAATATCACAGAACCCACAGACTTAATGAATAGTATCAATACCATTACTGATAACAGAATATCACAGAACCCACAGACTTAATGAATAGTATCAATACCATTACTGATAACAGAATATCACAGAACCCACAGACTTAATGAATAGTATCAATACCATTACTGATAACAGAATATCACAGAACCCACAGACTTAATGAATAGTATCAATACCATTACTGATAACAGAATATCACAGAACCCACAGACTTAATGAATAGTATCAATACCATTACTGATAACAGAATATCACAGAACCCACAGACTTAATGAATAGTATCAATACCATTACTGATAACAGAATATCACAGAACCCACAGACTTAATGAATAGTATCAATACCATTACTGATAACAGAATATCACAGAACCCACAGACTTAATGAATAGTATCAATACCATTACTGATAACAGAATATCACAGAACCCACAGACTTAATGAATAGTATCAATACCATTACTGATAACAGAATATCACAGAACCCACAGACTTAATGAATAGTATCAATACCATTACTGATAACAGAATATCACAGAACCCACAGACTTAATGAATAGTATCAATACCATTACTGATAACAGAATATCACAGAACCCACAGACTTAATGAATAGTATCAATACCATTACTGATAACAGAATATCACAGAACCCACAGACTTAATGAATAGTATCAATACCATTACTGATAACAGAATATCACAGAACCCACAGACTTAATGAATAGTATCAATACCATTACTGATAACAGAATATCACAGAACCCACAGACTTAATGAATAGTATCAATACCATTACTGATAACAGAATATCACAGAACCCACAGACTTAATGAATAGTATCAATACCATTACTGATAACAGAATATCACAGAACCCACAGACTTAATGAATAGTATCAATACCATTACTGATAACAGAATATCACAGAACCCACAGACTTAATGAATAGTATCAATACCATTACTGATAACAGAATATCACAGAACCCACAGACTTAATGAATAGTATCAATACCATTACTGATAACAGAATATCACAGAACCCACAGACTTAATGAATAGTATCAATACCATTACTGATAACAGAATATCACAGAACCCACAGACTTAATGAATAGTATCAATACCATTACTGATAACAGAATATCACAGAACCCACAGACTTAATGAATAGTATCAATACCATTACTGATAACAGAATATCACAGAACCCACTGACTTAATGAATAGTATCAATACCATTACTGATAACAGAATATCACAGAACCCACAGACTTAATGAATAGTATCAATACCATTACTGATAACAGAATATCACAGAACCCACAGACTTAATGAATAGTATCAATACCATTACTGATAACAGAATATCACAGAACCCACAGACTTGATGAATAGTATCAATACCATTACAGATAACAGAATATTACAGAACCCAGAGACGTACTTAATAGTGTCAATGCCATTACTGATAACAGAGTCTAGCAGAATTATAGCACTGAATGAAAGACAAATACTTTTACTGGGCTATCCTTCTGCACCTGAAAAATAAAGCTTAACTCAAACTTGGTATGACAGCATATGTTCTCAGTGGATTGTTCTCTGTGACTGAACAATAGTTGATTTGTTAACATCGCATAACAGTGAAGACAAATATTGACATGATAAGTCTGGGTTCCTATTACGTTATCGAAATCATAAAATATCGAACACTACAAGATCAAACTTTTATGTTTGATGTTTCATAATTTTGAATACGTAAAAAAAAAAAAAAAAAAAAAGACATAAATCTACTGTTGTAAGCAGGGGGGCAAGCCACCCTCCACCCTCCACTCTTTATATATGCCAACTCCGAGATTTAGTGCTGAAAGGGAATATTTCCCTTTACTGCACTGTAGTGTGATCTTGAGTTTGGTATATTTAAAGAAGGGGGTGTCGGGGGTTTAGGGGGGCTTGCCCCCCTGCTTACAACAGTTATTTAACTGATGACCTTTTTTTCTTTTCTTTTTTTAGTTCAAATTGCTGAAACTTCAATTAACTGTGTTCAATGTTTACAGTTTTGAAGTTTCAGCAATTCAGTAACGTAATATGAACCTGATAAGTCCTGCCTATGTTTGCCCACATGCACATGGACCTACTGTGACAGTCAGTGATCTACTAGAGATCTCTTGTGGTTTTGATTAATGCAACAGTATTGTTTCCTTTGAACTAAATATGATGACTTGCCTGTGTTAGTTTTCCTTTGCAGGTATTCAAGAAAGTGCTTATGTCCACTTGTTTTACAAGAATTAGGATGCTGCTCTTATGATTTGAAAAACATGCTCTTAATGTTGCAGTTCTGGCATGCACCAAAACAAAACAAAATCCATAATGCAACAGGATTGGTAAACAGATAAAGAACATATGGTGTCATTTTGATTGCCCCTTGGAAGGGCAGTTTATTTCAGACTTTGCCCGCATCCTGTTTCTATTTATAGCAAAAAGGGTTAAATTGCATTTATTTAGGGTTACCACTTGTTGCTCTTTATACTTGGCAGTCTCTCTTTGGACACATGCATTCTGCAAAAAAAGCAAATATTCTAAGATTTTACAAAAAATATTTTCTATCTTTTCTTCTCATTATTTCATGAAAAAAAACTTTGTAATTATACCATGACCCCCCCAAAACGTTCACGCTGATTGGCCAGCGTGCACATTGTAAATCGAGTTATACTAATGGAAAAAGGTCCGGTCGCCCGGACTTTTTTCCATTAGTATAACTCTACTTTTAAAACACTGTCTCGCTATGTTAAATGGGTTTAACATAGTGAGACAGCTTTAAAATAAGCAACGGACATCTCCTTTGCTTATTTTAAAACTGTCTCGCTATGCTAAACCCATTTAACATAGCGAGACAGGTTTTTAAAAAAAAGCATCGGAGAAAGCAAGATCTCCGTTGCTTTTTTTACTGTTTCGCTATGTTAAACGGGTTTAACATAGCGAGACAGATTTAAAATAAGCAACGGACATCTCCTTTGCTTATTTTAAAACTGTCTCGCTATGTTAAACCCATTTAACATAGCGAAAACAGTAAAAAAAAAAGCAACGGAGATCTTGCTTTCTCGTTGCTCACAACTCTGATGTACTGCGCAGGCGCGCAGTACATCAGAACTGCCGCGGATGCCAGACATCTGCGGAAGGGCAGTAAACAGGCATTATACTATGCCATTATTTAAGAAAAGTAATAGTTTCTTTTCTTAAATAATTTCATGGTATAATAGCAATAACCCACTTCTGGGTGTGAGTAATGCTGTATTTACCCACGGTTGGCTTTGTTCGCCCTCGGGACCAAACCACACCAACCGTGGGTAAATCCAGCATTACCCACACCCAGGCGTGGGTTATTGCTATATTAAACACTTTAATATAATATGCAACTCCATAAGCAACTCAAAATGTACAAAAGTAAGTTTATTTTATCAAAAATTGAAATGCAGTCATTTGCAGAAGTTGTAGGCACTGACTGACCTGCAAAATCTTGAAATTCTATGAAATAATCTCCAAATCCGAGCATTTGAAAAGATGGCCCTTATAACAACGGGAGGACCTACAGTTTCAAAGCATCTGAGACTAAAGTATATTTAATCTGCTATTGAGTGTGCTGGACTTCAAGATGTTACAGAAAAGTGAAAATCCATCCTCAGGGAAGGACCAAAAACTGAAGAGCATGTTTTCTTTTGGTTTGGAAAGATAGATTAATGATTCCACTATAAGATGGCCAGGTTTGCAAGGACTGTGGGATCTTCTGTCAATTTGCTCTGGGTTCCATTTGCTCTATGGGCAACACATATAAATGCAACTCCATAAGAATACTGAACGAGTATGGCTTTACCACAGGATACCATCAACAACTGCACCAAACTCCAACTGTGTTCATGAATCCAAAACAGAAACTCCTTCCAGGACCAGATGAACACCTTTCTTTTATAACAAATCTGTTTTATTGCTGTTTCAAAATACAGACCAAGAGCAGATCATGTTTGCCATATAGGCTTCATCAATATACCTAGTAGAACGTGTAAAGTTTAAATAATAAACAACGCATCATATGGCCAAAAACAACTGTTCCAAATATTCATAAACACTAAAATAGTTGGTCAAACCTTTTTGAACAAATTGCATAGTATCAGAATAGAACTGCAAAATACATATTCTGTAAATATAAACCATAAATACACAAAATATTCTCCCTTACCTTTCTAAACTTTCAGTTGACTTCAAAAGGTTAAAAGTTATATTGCAATAGTAGAGTTATAAGAGTATTTCAATGAAGGTGTATTCAGAGCAGATTAGAAGCATTTATTTAACCCAGGAAAATACAGGTCTCCTGCATTAATTATCTGCATTCTTACTGTTTTTGATAGTAAAATTTCTAGTGGCATAATAGCATGACGGTCCCTGAATTTTAGGTATAGTGTAAAATGCATCTTGAGGGGTCACATGACGTGCAATTCAGCAAAAATAAATACATTTTGAGGGTTCACCTGACATGACATTCAGTGCAACAAAATTGACTCTGCCATCAACATATTTATTTATTGAAATAATATAAACCCATAAAATGTTGTGCTCCCTTTATTACATTGGTTTCAGAGCCATGGACTAAAACAGGACTAAAACTAGATGCCAAGAAATCCACCCCTGATAACTATCATACTGACAACACCCCTTAGCAAAGACCCAGTAGTCAGAAACTTAGGAACACCCATAGATAGTAATTTAGCCTTTGACCATCATGTGTCTACAGTAGAGAGGAAACCATTCTATGTTTCACAGCTTATAAACAAAGGTGTGGCATCTAAGTCAAAGAAAGTCATTGTTTCACTGTATTTAGCCTTATTCAGACTTGTCTTTGAGTACAATGCCCCCTTTGGTATGTACCTAACCAGGCATATCCATTAATTGGAATGCCCACAGAGGTTCCTCACTAAAAGAATACAGGGCGTAAGTAAAATGCTCTATGCAGACCTCCTCAAGGCCCTATCCCTATATTCTGTCAACAACAGGCTTTTGATGGGAGATCTGTGCCTGGGATACAGGGCATTGTTAGAACCCACTCTGATGGACCTCCTAGACATCCACAAAACAAACAGCACTGGAATTACCCATTCTAAAGACTTAAACCTTGATTGTGATATAAATAGGAGCTGCTGGAGAGACAAGTATGTATCTCAGAGACTACCCCGTCTATGGAGCAGGCATCCTACCCATGGGAAGCAGAGTTCCTCCCTAACCCAACTGAAGTGCAACTTGAACAATTGTGTGCGGAACAGGAAATTCATCCTTGTTTGACACATATGTCTGTAATGGACCTGTAAATGGTTAATCTCCCAGGCCCCTGCTTGTAAATGTTTCATATCCCAAACTCCTGCTTACACATATCAAGGGTACCAGAACTTGTAAGAGATTTGAGATGCATGGCTAGGCTTAAAAAGGCCCTTGTAGTCATTAGCCTAGTAAACACCTATTAACCTATGAACTTCTGTTTTCCTCATAATATATTCAAGTGTTTGTGTTGTTGATATGCATAGAAAGTGGCAACAGTTATGGGAGCTTCTTTTGTCTCTAAAAATGCAATTTTAGCAGTGAGCACATTTAAGAAACTATATGCACATCATTTTTTTGTTTTTGTATTCAGTTGTTTTTTATAGCTAAGTTATTGACATCGTAATTTCTATATGGAAAGAAGAAAAGGAATTAAACAGATGCTCATGGCTTATGTTTGGGACTAATGTGTAAACTTTAGACTGCATGTTTGGGACTAACGTGTAAACTTTAAACTGCTGTACGGTTTGATTCTATAATCCATGACTGTAGTATCTCAGAGAATCTCCCTTACTCTGAGCTGTAGCAGTCTTAAAGTTAGTATATAAAAGTTACCAAAATTGATGTCAAATAAAAAATAACCAACCAGAGTAAAGAATGTTGGGCTAAGGCAATAGATCATACACACTTAAAAAGCAGGGATTGATGACTTCAACCAAACAACAAAGACAATTAATTACTTAACAAATGAAAAGCAATATTCCCTCTTATAAATAAATACTATAAATACTATAAAAGACCGTAAAATGTATCTAAAAACCATTAAGAAAATACATAAAATGGATAAAATATAAATCTAACGATGGTGAAATTTCATGAGATCAGTGCAATACCATGTAGTAAAAATGTATGTTAATATAAAGAACAATATTAACATATGAACAAATGAAAATAAATAATGATAATAAATATATAAAGTACATTTTATATCAATAATAAAAATATACTGTATATTTATATACAAGCTGCTTTAATTCTTAAAATACTACTGACAGATATAGTGTCATTGATGCCAGGACTTCGGCAGGCATTGAGCCTCACCTGCCATTGTAATTCCTTACCGTCTAATACAGCGTCAATGTCCCCACAAAAAGGTGTCACTTGTACTCTGTCAATAACAAAAAAGTATTTTTTTTAAACTAAAACATGCAGCAGAATACTGGGCTAAGGCATTTAGACATTTCGCACTTCTTAATATCAAATGCTAAGAGACATTTGAGGGACAGGATTAGCGAAAATTTATATGACATTAAGAGGAGCAAAATGTCTAATGCCTTAGCTCAACATTCTTTACTCTGGTTGGTTATTTTTTATTTGACATCAATTTTGGTAACTTTTATATACTAACTTTAAGACTGCTACAGCTCAGAGTAAGGGAGATTCTCTGAGATACTACAGTCATGGATTATAGAATCAAACCATACAGCAGTTTAAAGTTTACACGTTAGTCCCAAACATGCAGTCTAAAGTTTACACATTAGTCCCAAACATGCAGTCTAAAGTTTACACATTAGTCCCAAACATAAGCCATGAGCATCTATTTAATTCCTTTTCTTCTTTCCATATAGAAATTACGATGTCAATAACTTAGGTATAAAAAACAACTGAATACAAAAAAAATGATGTGCATATAGTTTCTTAAATGTGCTCACTGCTAAAATTGCATTTTTAGAGACAAAAGAAGCTCCCATAACTGTTGCCACTTTCTATGCATATCAACAACACAAACACTTGAATATATTATGAGGAAAACAGAAGTTCATAGGTTAATAGGTGTTTACTAGGCTAATGACTACAAGGGCCTTTTTAAGCCTAGCCATGCATCTCAAATCTCTTACAAGTTCTGGTACCCTTGATATGTGTAAGCAGGAGTTTGGGATATGAAACATTTACAAGCAGGGGCCTGGGAGATTAACCATTTACAGGTCCATTACAGACATATGTGTCAAACAAGGATGAATTTCCTGTTCCGCACACAATTGTTCAAGTTGCACTTCAGTTGGGTTAGGGAGGAACTCTGCTTCCCATGGGTAGGATGCCTGCTCCATAGACGGGGTAGTCTCCGAGATACATACTTGTCTCTCCAGCAGCTCCTATTTATATCACAATCAAGGTTTAAGTATTTAGAATGGGTAATTCCAGTGCTGTTTGTTTTGTGGATGTCTAGGAGGTCCATCAGAGTGGGTTCTGACAATGCCCTGTATCCCAGGCACAGATCTCCCATCAAAAGCCTGTTGTTGACAGAATACAGGGATAGGGCCTTGAGGAGGTCTGCATAGAGCATTTTACTTATGCCCTGTATTCATTTAGTGAGGAACCTCTGTGGGCATTCCAATTAATGGATATGCCTGGTTAGGTACATACCAAAGGGGGCATTGTACTCAAAGACAGGTCTGAATAAGGCTAAATATAGTGAAACAATGACTTTCTTTGACTTAGATGCCACACCTTTGTTTATAAGCTGTGCAACATAGAATGATTTCCTCTCTACTGTAGACACATGATGGTCAAAGGCTAAATTACTATCTATGTGTGTTCCTAAGTTTCTGACTACTGGGTCTTTGCTAAGGGGTGTTGTCAGTATGATAGTTATCAGGGGTGGATTTCTTGGCATCTAGTTTTAGTCCTGTTTTAGTCCATGGCTCTGACACCAATGTAATAAAGGGAGCACAACATTTTATGGGGTTATATTATTTCAATAAATAAATATGTGGATGGCAGAGTCAATTTTGTTGCACAATGTCATGTCATGTGAACCCTCAAAATGTATTTATTTTTTACTGAATTTCATGTCAGGTGAACCCTCAAAATGTATTTATTTTTGCTGAATTGCACGTCATGTGACCCCTCAAGATGCATTTTACAATATACCTAAAATTCAGGGACCTTCATGCTATTATGCCACTAGAAATTTTACTATCAAAAACAGTAAGAATGCAGATAATTAATGCAGGAGACCTGTATTTTCCTGGGTTAAATAAATGCTTCTAATCTGCTCTGAATACACCTTCATTGAAATACTCTTATAACTCTACTATTGCAATATAACTTTTAACCTTTTGAAGTCAATTGAAAGTTTAGAAAGGTAAGGGAGAATATTTTGTGTATTTATGGTTTATATTTACAGAACATGTATTTTGCAGTTCTATTCTGATACTATGCAATTTGTTCAAAAAGGTTTGGCCAACTATTTTAGTGTTTATGAATATTTGGAACAGTTGTTTTTGGCCATATGATGCGTTGTTTGTTATTTAAACTTTACACGTTCTGCTAGGTATATTGATGAAGCCTATATGGCAAACATGATCTGCTCTTGGTCTGTATTTTGAAACAGCAATAAAACAGATTTGTTATAAAAGAAAGGTGTTCATCTGGTCCTGGAAGGAGTTTCTGTTTTGGATTCACGAACACAGTTGGAGTTTGGTGCAGTTGTTGATGGTATCCTGTGGTAAAGCCATACTCGTTCAGTATTCTTATGGAGTTGCATTTATATGTGTTGCCCATAGAGCAAATGGAACCCAGAGCAAATTGACAGAAGATCCCACAGTCCTTGCAAACCTGGCCATCTTATAGTGGAATCATTAATCTATCTTTCCAAACCAAAAGAAAACATGCTCTTCAGTTTTTGGTCCTTCCCTGAGGATGGATTTTCACTTTTCTGTAACATCTTGAAGTCCAGCACACTCAATAGCAGATTAAATATACTTTAGTCTCAGATGCTTTGAAACTGTAGGTCCTCCCGTTGTTATAAGGGCCATCTTTTCAAATGCTCGGATTTGGAGATTATTTCATAGAATTTCAAGATTTTGCAGGTCAGTCAGTGCCTACAACTTCTGCAAATGACTGCATTTCAATTTTTGATAAAATAAACTTACTTTTGTACATTTTGAGTTGCTTATGGAGTTGCATATTATATTGAAGTGTTTAATATAGCAATAACCCACGCCTGGGTGTGGGTAATGCTGGATTTACCCACGGTTGGCGTGGTTTGGTCCTGAGGGTGAACAAAGCCAACCGTGGGTAAATACAGCATTACTCACACCCAGAAGTGGGTTATTGCTATTATACCATGAAATTATTTAAGAAAAGAAACTATTACTTTTCTTAAATAATGGCATAGTATAATGCCTGTTTACTGCCCTTCCGCAGATGTCTGGCATCCGCGGCAGTTCTTATGTACTGCACGCCTGCGCAGTACATCAGAGCTGTGGGCAAAAGCAACGGAGAAAGCAAGATCTCCGTTGCTTTTTTTTTACTGTTTTCGCTATGTTAAATGGGTTTAACATAGCGAGACAGTTTTAAAATAAGCAACGGAGATGTTTATATTAGTTCAGGTGGAAAGCTGAGTTGTTATTTTTTTTTCATGCTCTCCAGGCACTGTCTCTCTTGTTCAGAAGTAAGTATTCATTTATAAGCATTTGTGCAAGCAACTATGAAAGCCGGCCTTTTTTCACTACTTTTTATGCAACAAGTTCTTGACATTTCTGAACATGATATGTCCTTCATTTAGAATCTCTTCCTTGTTTTAACATAAACACTTACTACTCCTCCTCTAGGTTTACATCATTGCATGTTATTTATAAAACTGACTCAGTTCTCCTTTTATTGTCATGTCAAACAAAATGCACATATTACCTATTTATTTACTGGGAAATAGACCACTTTCAGCAGAGGCCTGGGGAGAAATGCTCCAGACACGTCTTGGAATGTGGGAGAAAACCAGAGCAAATTGACACAAATACAGACAGGACATGCAGACATCACACAGAAGGAACCCCAGCCAAGAACTGAACTGGACAACCACTTACTGTGAGATGACACTGCTAACCTTTGCACCACTGTGCCGCTAGCTGTATGACTTGTCATCTCAAATGCTTCCTTCTTTTGTCTTAGAATTATCTCAACCAAATACAAATATTATGCCATTCTCACAGACAGCATGAATAGTTTCAAGACAAGTTAAATTCTAAAAAGTCTGAACTCTGGATTGTATAGTACTTCGTGAAAACTCACTATAGCACAATGTAGTATTTTTGCAGGACATCTTCATTGTCCCCACAAAGCATCCTGATTTTGGGAGTAATATCACCCTATCAGCCCCATAACTTTTCTATACTGATAGCACATAAAACCAGCCAGCGTAACCAACCACCAAGAGTTTTATTAAACAGACAAATGAGCAATCCTGAGTGCGTTTGTCTTTTACCAAGATTTCATCAGAGTAAAAGGCTATAGATCATACACACTTAAAAAGCAGGGATTGATAACTTCACCAACCAAACAACAAAGACAATTAATTACTTAACAAATGAAAAGCAATATTCCCTCTTATAAATAAATACTATAAATACTATAAAAGACCCTAAAATGTATCTAAAAACCATTAAGAAAATACATAAAATGGATAAAATATAAATCTAACGATGGTGAAATTTCATGAGATCAGTGCAATACCATGTAGTAAAAATGTATGTTAATATAAAGAACAATATTAACATATGAACAAATGAAAATAAATAATGATAATAAATATATAAAGTACATTTTATATCAATAATAAAAATATACTGTATATTTATATACAAGCTGCTTTAATTCCTAAAATACTACTAACAGATATAGTGTCATTGATGCCAGGACTTCGGCAGGCATTGAGCCTCACCTGCCATTGTAATTCCTTACCGTCTAATACAGCTTCAATGTCCCCACAAAAAGGTGTCACTTGTACTCTGTCAATAACAAAAAAGTATTTTTTTTAAACTAAAACATGCAGCAGAATACTGGGCTAAGGCATTTAGACATTTCGCACTTCTTAATATCAAATGCTGAGAGACATTTGAGGGACAGGATTAGCGAAAATTTATATGACATTAAGAGGAGCAAAATGTCTATATAGCCTTTTACTCTGATGAAATCTTGGTAAAAGACAAACACACTCAGGATTGCTCATTTGTCTGTTTAATAAAACTCTTGGTGGTTGGTTACGCTGGCTGGTTTTATGTGCTATCAGTATATAAAAGTTATGGGGCTGATAGGGTGATATTACTCCCAAAATCAGGATGCTTTGGGGGGAGAATGAAGATGTCCTGCAAAAATACTACATTGTGCTATAGTGAGTTTTCACGAAGTACTATACAATCCAGAGTTCAGACTTTTTAGAATTTAACTTGTCTTGAAACTATTCGTGCTGTCTGTGAGAATGGCATAATATTTGTATTTGGTTGAGATAATTCTAAGACAAAAGAAGGAAGCATTTGAGATGACAAGTCATACAGCTAGCGGCACAGTGGTGCAAAGGTTAGCAGTGTCATCTCACAGTAAGTGGTTGTCCAGTTCAGTTCTTGGCTGGGGTTCCTTCTGTGTGGTGTCTGCATGTCCTGTCTGTATTTGTGTCAATTTGCTCTGGTTTTCTCCCACATTCCAAGACGTGTCTGGAGCATTTCTCCCCAGGCCTCTGCTGAAAGTGGTCTATTTCCCAGTAAATAAATAGGTAATATGTGCATTTTGTTTGACATGACAATAAAAGGAGAACTGAGTCAGTTTTATAAATAACATGCAATGATGTAAACCTAGAGGAGGAGTAGTAAGTGTTTATGTTAAAACAAGGAAGAGATTCTAAATGAAGGACATATCATGTTCAGAAATGTCAAGAACTTGTTGCATAAAAAGTAGTGAAAAAAGGCCGGCTTTCATAGTCGCTTGCACAAATGCTTATAAATGAATACTTATTTCTGAACAAGAGAGACAGTGCCTGGAGAGCATGAAAAAAAATAACAACTCAGCTTTCCACCTGAACTAATATAAACAGCTTCGCAACCAAACAAAAAAGCAGGTCCTACTAGACAAAAAAAAAGTCTCTCAGCAACCCTCATTTCAACCCGAAGAAATTCTGGCACTCAAACTATCTCCAGGGAACCCCTCTTCACCAAATCCCTTCCCTAACAAACCTTCTAATGAATTTGCAAGCCTACTATCAACTTTTTCATCAAAACAATAGAAAAGCTTATTAAACTAGAAACTCTTGATATAAAGACACCACCTCCCACCTCATCTCTCCCCTTGTTCTCCCTAGCACCCATAGCAACTTCCTTCATCAGGTCAGTTCTTAACAAATTCAAACCTTGTTCCCCATCAGCCGACAAACACCCCCCATTATTTCTTAAACATGCAGCTGAATTCATAGCATTCCCTGTATCTATACTTATCAGTAGATCCATCCAAGAAAATACAGTACCAGATAACTGGAAAAAGATTCTTCATAATACCCCTCTACAAGGGAAGAAATTCTACAGAACCATCCAGTTAAAGGCCTATTGCCAAATTATCCCCTTATCCATGATACTGAAAAAATGTATACATAGACAAATACTAAACTACCTCTTACAGGCAAACCTAATCACACCAACACAGCATGGTTTCTGACCCTCACACAGTACTACCACTGCCCTCTTATCTTTCATACACAATATTGCCAAAGCCAGAGATAATAATAAACTCATATCAGCCCTATTCCTTAACCTATCCAAAGAATTTGATACCATTTCCCATTCTATCCTCCTAAACAAATTTTACAACCTACAGCTTTCTAGTTCCACTACCTCCTGGTTTAACAGCTACCACTCAAACAGATATCAGTCCACCAGATGGTAAACATCCTTCTCCACTTTTCGTCTTGTTAAGACTGAGGTTCCCCAGGGCTCTATCCTCGGCCCACTACTTTGTAATATAGTTACAAATAACCTCCATGTTTCCTACCCCCACTCTACCTTAATAGAGTACACAGACGATTCCACAATTATTTACACCTCTGACAATATACAAAATCTCCACACTGTCACTCAACAATCTCTGTACCTAGTAGAACAATGACTAACCAAAAACAACCTGCTTCTCAACCCCAAAAAGGCCAGGCATCTCCTTTTCCTTCCAAAAAACCTCAGTCCAGCTAAAGACAACTTCACCATCTCATCCTTAGATAATACAATTATCACCACCGACTCAAACACCAAATTGCTTGGCATTACTATAGACGTCCAGTTAAAATTCGACCTACATATCTTAAACTGTATCAAAAAGTCCATTCAAAAACTAGGTCTTCTGTACTGCAACAACAAATATATACCTAACAAATCTAGACCTATACTGACTTAAACATTTGTTCTACCATCCCTGCTGTATGCTGCTCCCATACTTACTAACCTCCAAAATAATCTCTTAACCAAACTAGAAACCACCTATAACAAGACAGCCAGATTCACAGCCAGTAATAGCAACAAATCCCATCATTGTATATTCCTGAAAAGCTTAAGATGGCCTGAGCTCCCCCCACATGCTTCAAATATCACAACTACAAATTGTACACAGCATCCTAAATAGCCCCAACTCCTGCCCTACCCTTACATCCATAATTACACTTTACACACCCAATCGTGACCTCAGAAGTGCACAACAAAACCATCTGCAGGTGACCAAGCCAAACAAACATATTGTAAAAATACTTTACAGTCATTCAATTGCATACTCATGGAACAAACTTCCATTGTCCCTTCGCTCCACTGTCAAAAGTGGCAAAGTGAGAAAGCGACTAAAAATTCATTTCCAGCATGCATGGATATGTACTTGTCAGGAAATTACCTAATGAATTTTTCTTTTTCTCCTCTCAATTAACATATCTGCCTGGTATCTACCTAAGCTGTCTACACATAGTGTGCTCTCTGCAGTTAGTACCTATGCTATTAAATGCATCTTCATTGTACTATGCAGCCATGGTGATGCAGCGGCTAGCATTGTCACCTCACAGCAAGAGGCTCTCTGGTTCGAATCTCTGCTGTAGTGCCTTCTGTGTGGAGTCTGCATGTCCTCCCCAAGATCGATTGAAATTTAAAAGACATGTGGATAGGTACATGTGTGTGTGTGGGTGTGCCTTCTCTGAAGGTTGTGCACCAGGTTGGCAACTCAACACCGTAAAAACCACTGCCAGTCATACGTGGACCGGAGATCTGCTGTGGTGACCCCTAACCGGGAAAAGCCGAAAGAAGCAGAAGCACTTGTTCTCTGCCATGATGTTACTTGGGCATCGTTACATTCCTTATAAATAACTTAATGCTAACCAAATTTCTCAAATATATTGTTACTGCATTTTCAAAATACTGTACTTTTGCCTAGTATATATTCATATTGTATATTTATCTCTGTTTTTGTACTGTTAAGTATCTTACAACTTGAATTCTTAAATTTTTCTTATTTTTTAATTACTTTCTAGAAGCTTTTCTTCTTGGGTCTCCACTGAAAAAGGGCTCTCTGGGCCCCACCGGACTAACCCGGTTAAAAAATGTAAAAATAAATTAATAAATGAGCACAGCAAAGGCAAGATTTGGTATCATTTACGTTAATGTGAAAGGCCTTAAAAATAATGAGATGCAAATGAGAAATGCTGAAAAAGTTTAGTATGCTAATGAGGCAGTTTTCCAGTTCATAGTATGACATCCTTGCAATGTGCACATTTGTTGTTAGAAGTGATACTTTGCCTTTGATATTGGAGTTGCAATCTGTGAACCTGTTTGTCCAAGTATGCACAAGTACTTCTCTGATACACAAATTAATTATTTCTCCCAGTGATCACTTCAGCAGTCTAACCATGTATGCATAAGCACTTTCCTGACACACTAATGAATTATTTTCCCCCACCGATCTTTTCAGGAGTATGTCCAGCTATGCACAAGCACCAAAATGAAACATCTCCCCAAGCAACCCCTTCAGTAAAATGTCTAGATATGCACAAGCACCAAAATGAAACATTCACGGAAGCAAGCACCTCAGTAAAATGTCCAGGTATGCAGAAGCATCAGCTGATCTCTCCTTTAATTTCTCTATTCTCCCTGAAAACTGCTGCTTACTGCCACATGTTCAGGGCTATTTACACAGTTTGCATGCAAAAGATCTCATTATAGATTTGTATATCTGAATTAAACTCGTATACATACATGTAAAGCTCCTTAACAGCATAGTAGCTGTCACCCTATTGCTTATTCATTAAGCATGTTGCACTTTCGCAATAGGGGACGTGTTTACAGCAACTCCTTCACATCTTTGTATGCACGCTCAGAGTCTGGGATCTGAATGCCCATGTAGGGCTGCTCTTCACAGATCACCACTATGAAAGTGCGAATCCCTGGACTGTGAATACCACTGTTAATTTCATCTCTGATGGACTTTTTCTTTTTTGCAGTCCATACCCGACACCTTCAGCAATTAGAAAGACCCCAAATGTATCTCACCAAGAGGATCAAGGGTCTCAAACAGATGCCATATGCTGCTCGGTTAAAAAAACTCCAGCTCTACTCAGTTGCATACTGCCTACTTCGAGGCGATCTATGCCTGACAGCTTCAAATCCAGAATTAATGGACATGCTCCACCTCAGTAAATCTAAATCCCTTAGAGCCACATGCTCGAGGGACTTGTACCTCAGCACAGAAATAAATAGAACTTGCTGGAAGGACAGGTTCATAACCCAGAGGCTCCCTTCACTCTGGAATAGAATTCCAGTTCATGTGAAGCAGAGCACCTTACTGAATCTCTTCAAGAAGAATCTCGATAGGTGGATGGGGGATCGTAGGTTTGTCCCAGGGATTACTCCCGTGTCACTATTGAACAGAGGCACAGTAAACTAAACCTTAAAAAGGGCACAGTATACTCAAATCAAGGGGTGGCGTAAGCCATACAGAATCGGGCTAGGCTTATAATTGCCCCAGGGCAGATAGCCTAGTATGAACCTATACCATAAAACAGGACTATGACCAATGAAAAAGAGGGTGAACATAACCTTTTCCACAACATTTCTGAAAGAAATACAGCAGAGATAACTAGGAAGCCAGTTAATTATAAAACAGTGAAGTCCTGTGAGTAGTCAAATGTGTCAATAAATAGAGCTCAAGTCAATTTAATCCTATCCATATATCTAATTTGGAGAGATAGGAAGGCAGTTGTAATGGGGCAGAAGCAATGTTTTTTATCATAAAGTAAATTATGGTCTGTAAAGTTATTTCAGTTACAGCTTCTAGTAACTTCAACAGGATGTGTGGAATGGTTTTACAATAACAGCAAAGAAGGAATCTACCTATGGCTTAAGAATTACTAACTTCTAAAGGTGAACAATGTAGGCTTAGTTAGAAGCCACTGAATAAGCTGTAATGAGGTAGGATTATAAAGGTGTGATATATTCATATACATATTTTGATCATAGTGGCAATCATCACGTTTTCTTCAATCATTAGTTAAGAACTCATTAATGTATTTTAAGGAAAATTAGTTTATCGATAAATTTGTTCAGGGCGCAGAAGGAGGGTAGATATGATTTTCTGCATTATTGACCCAATGCGTGTACTGTATTATGAAATTAAAAAACAGACCAGATTCTTTCACAGTAAGCAAATTATATGCACCACACTAAAAATAAAGTGAATTGGCCATTTTTGTTGGTCCTTTGGGGAAGTTAAGCTCTTTCAAAAAGGGCCTAGAGGTATTGGTTTCCCATTCCAAGGGCTTCTCTGCTTTATGTATCACAGACTATGTGCATTACAGTGATGGGAGAAGAGTGCAAATATAGTTTGTTTGCTTGTTCTAATCTCTTAGTCAACTTGGTAATGGCAGTTCAGTCACCCATATGTCCCAATCTTTTAAATGAGACCTAAACTTTTTAGGTTTAAAGTAATGTATGCAGCTGAGCTACTTTATTATTTCCTAACTTATAATGGGGAAGCATGAATCTGCTTATGTTGTTGGGAGAAGGAAAATGTTCATATGATATCACACAGGAAAATGTGGGCCTTCTTGGTTTAGAGATGGACTGGGTCACAATGAAAATGAGTAGCTAGGGACCCTATTAATGGTTCATTGATAGGGCACATAACTAAATTTGAATCCAAGGAATTTGGAAATTGGAAAGTTATTAAGATAGCACAGTGGTACCTATAATAAGGAGGATGATCTGAGCAAAGATTAACATTGTATGTTTTTTGGTAGCTGCCAGTGAAGGTGAGAGTGGACCCCTTAGTTGTACTTGTGTTGGATATAGCCTGTGGTCTCTTGTGAAGTATTATTTGACAGTATTTCCGTTTGAAGAAAGAACTAGAGTGAATCATTTTAGATGTAGATTGAAGCACGGTTGCAGCATTTTGATTACCTATGTTGGGAGAAGTGCTGTTAAAAATTGTGTTCATCACAGCACCAGAAATTTGTAGTGGAATATGGACAAGTGTACCTTGCCTAAGAGCTGACCTTTGTTATGCAGTCCAGTACAATTCAGTCAGATCTGGAATATACCTTTAACAATGTGACATGTATTGAAAATAGTTCAAATTTACCTTTAAAAAAGGGGGGGGGGCAAAGTGACTTGTGTTTGCAAGAGTTTGCACAACTGTTTAGTCAGGCAATCAACTGTATTACTTAGACAATGAAACAAAAATCTATGTTCTCTATTATATAAAAAACATATTGTCTATTCAGAGAAGACCAGGAAGCAAGTTGTTTAGTTTGTGGTTCACCTTAGGGTAAAGAGGGACTTTGCCAAAATGTTCATGCTTTGTGGAGTTTGGCAGTCCAGGCAGGGGAAAATTGCAGATGTGGCTTCAGGCAAAACTCGGGTGAAGACTTTTTTTGGTTGATGAAACTGAAGGAAAGGCCTGTCATGGCTTACAGCTCTGCCCCTTCACACTCTGAACATGTACTATCAGCTCATGTTTCTTCTGAAGTTGGTATACTGATACAGAATATTCAAACAGCTGTTTGTAGCCATCTATAAGGAGATATGGCCTGCAAATGCTAAACAAACACTCTGTGTGCATTTTCAATTATCTTCTGCAATCAGGTTAATCACCCACTGGGAAATGTTGTCAAAGGCCAGTTCAATAGGCCTGAAATAGTCTCCAGTGTTTACATCAAGTATATCCCCTTTATAGGTGCCTGTGCTAGTGCCTTTAGGTTTTCACTGCACTCCTTCACTAAGCATTACTGTTACGGCTGTGACTCCAGGAGTCAAACTTTCTTTGGTGCGGTAGCATTAAAGAACTCAATCCTTCTGAACGTTGTTCCTTATTATTCCCTCTGGCTTCTTCCACGATGGTAGTTTTTTTTCTGCTCATGATTACAGCTGGAGCAAGGCTCTTTAAGAAGGATCCACTGTATTAGAGATAACAGGCACACTCTTGTTGTATCTGTTTCTCTATTGTGGACCCTACCTAACAGATTTCAAATACCCTATCTTTTTGCATGCATGTGTTATACCCTTCTATTGGTCTTGAGTGTTGGGGTTCCCCAAACACATGCAAATATATATTTGTTAATTATTTGCTAACAGTGTAGGCAACAAATCCTCATTGTTTTTTAGTTGCAGGAATTGTCCTCACAAGTGGCACTAATGAGGTAAACTGTCAGTGTTTGACAGAGTGCACTTGTGTACATATCATCTGAGAACTGTACCATGCATCACATTGAACATATGTATACCTGCAAGTGTAGAATCACCCAAAATGAATTCTGAACTGTGACTGGCAGACAGGATGACCCCAACCATAGGATTCATCAAGGGGAGGTCCACTCCTAGATTAAGTGATACAATAATCATGCAGCTGTTTTATGTAGGTGCCTTATGTATCCACATTATATTTTCTAAAGGCACTCCATTAACTATTTTAATTAATCTGTTACTGCTACTCACCTTTTTTACTGTAAAATAAACAAGACAACTTTTATTGCCGTGCTTTCAGTATGAAAAATGCCTTGCGTAGTAGACCTTCTAGTTTAACAAAAGTAAGTAACAGAATAAAATAAGCTCGATAATATCACAAATGCAGAGAGAGAGCAATATGCCCGTTTCACAAATAAACAACGGGGAGTACTGTGTATTTTTAATTTTTGTAAGCTCTAATGAAAAGTTGAAAATATAACTAGATGGCTGTCAGTGCAAAGAAAGGGCAGGGTGTGCATGTAATTTCTCCAGAGTAACAAAATAATTTTAATAAACCACTCAAACAGCATACTCCTTTTAAAAATAAAGAGGTTGTATTCAATAATAGTATTACTGTGAATTAAGATTGCATGTTAACAAGTGTTTTAGAAAAATACTTGCATGAGAAATGGTGAACGCAGAACTCATTAGTGCATACAGCCTCTTCTTCTTTCAGCTTTTCCTGGTTAGGGGTAGCCACAGCAGATCACCTGTCCACTCATGATTGGCAGTGGAGTTTTACAATGTTGAGTTGCTAGCCGGGTGCCCAACCTTCCATGGAAAGCACACAGACACACACACACACACACACACACACACACACACACACACACACACACACACACACACACACACACACACACACACACACACACTCTTAGAGCCAATTTAGAGTATCCAATCCACCTACAGCATGTCTTTGGGATGTGGGAGGAAACCGAAGCACACAGAGGAAACCCATGTGACCACAGGGAGGACATGCAGACTCAGCACAGAAGGCACCCCAACCAAGGATCGAACCGGAGAACCTCTTGCTGTGAGGCAGCAACGCTAATCGCTGCACCACCGTGGCCACCCTCATTAGTGCATACAGCTACACCATAAAATTTATATGACCCTACTTTGTTCACAGTTCTTGCAGTGTGGTTGATTTTTTTGAAAATAATTCAACCTTTTTCCTGGAAGAGGAGAAGACAAATTATTATAATTTATATGTAGCTCCGTGGGTGTTTCTAATTGATTTAGCTGGTTTCAGGGAGCTTGTTGATGCAGTTTCTCTTTTCTCTCTTTGTATATATGTATTTATGCATATCTATATATTATATATTATATATATATATATAGATATAAATGTACACACACACACGTGTATATTTTCTTTGATTTGATTGTACTCCATTATTTGTTATGTTCTGTTTCTCTGCTCTTTGAGTCTAGGTTATGACTGAAAAGGGTTAGTTGAACAGTAAACCAACCTGGTTAGATGACAAATAAATTTATGGAATTTGTATGCATGTGTAAACATGTATATAATGGGCTTACATTTGTAAAAATTCATAAAACAATAGACACTGCCCTGCAGCCGTATTCTCCTGTGATATGAGGAGTTTGCAGTTTTCAAGTGCAGTCTGAAACTTCTTGAGACCCGAGTTGCTTGGTCACAACAGAAAACTGATTAGTTTGGCTGTTGCTGAACCCACAGTGTGTAGCACAGCACCATATTACTGCCACATGGCCATGTGGCCACATGACCATATAACAGCAGCAACTTCAGCTCTGAAGCTGAAAAGCTCACATACCCATCTTTTACAAACAAAAAGGCAGTGGAATAGACATCTGTCCTTTTAACGTAAAAGATATTTCTTAAAAGACTTTAATCTACTTTCTGAGGTTTTGTATGAATGTTACTCATATTTTGTGATTCAACACATAAGTTTAAAGTTGCAGCTTCAGAAATGTTTGTTACTTAATCATTTAGTTCAAGACTCTGCTCCTTTTGTAAGAGAAATGCCCAAGCATTTTCCTGTGCATCCCTACTCACTTTTATCTCTATATTTTGAGCAGACAAAAGTGAGTAAGAAAGTAAACAAAAGCCTTAAATTTGAATAAGGACATCACAATACATTATTACAGAGTAAATGGTACTGCAAAAATAGTTGTATCAAAATATACAGTCTCACTTCAGTTTGGATTCTATCATACATTGCATTTGCCTTAATTTAGTGGAATAAACTGATTTAATAATAAAAATACTTCGGAATGAATTTATTCATCACTTCTGTTTTGAATTACCACAAAGTCAAGCTATGTAACCCACACATGAGGCTTCAACCTGGTCTGTGACATCAATAGGACTTGTTGGTGGGACAGATTTGTGTCTCAGAGACTCCTCCATCTACGGAATAGACTCCCTAGCCATGTCAAGCAGAGTAACTCTTTACCCCTTTTTAAGTGCAACCTGGATAACTGGATGAGAAATAGAAAATAAATCCCTGGGATTCCACCCGTGTCCCTGCTGGACAGGGGCATAGGGTGCTGACTTGTCTAAACAAGGGCTAAACTCTTGGCTAGGCTTATAAAGGCCTCAGGGCCAATAACCTAGTAACATCCTATGATCCTATCTGCTTGTGACATCATAGTCACTTTTATGGAGATGGACTGATGTGACAACTGTGTCAAGGATTTTTACTACAGGCTAAACTAAACATGCTAACTAAATCAGAGGATGCAAAAGAGTGATAATAATAATTCAGTAGATGAAAAACATGCAGAAGGCATAAGAAATGGAATGTGAACTAAAAGTAATAATTACTTTCTCGTTTTTTTAATGTTGTGAGCATCTCTTCTAACTTGTGGGGTTTGCTCCATTATCGAAAGGACACTATAGAAATTACGTTTGCGGAGAGATTCGGGAAGAATAAGGACAAAACAAAAAGCACTAACACGCTTACAGCCGACATCACTCGAGTTTAGAATCCTGTAGCCCGAGATGCTTACATTTATTCAGTCAAGTACTCACTTCTGCAGGAAATTTCTTAATGTGAGCAGTTTAATTTTAGATCTAGCAGACAGAATGTAGTTTTTTACTGACTGGTCACAATGAAATCACAATGCTATACATTACAGGACAATAACCTAAAACATCCAACCTTTAAGGGTCTACTGGTGATAACAGAAAGGTGATCCTAAATAAGTTGATGACAGTTTTATGAATCGCATACAGATTTTCCCACTCCCACTCTATTTATGCCAGTGCAAGAATACACTAGTGTAGCCTTTTCTGCCCAAATGTGCACAAGCAGATGTGCATGGACAGGCACATTCTGACAGTATGCATTTGATGTGTGGCTAGAAGTCCAGCCAGTGGCTGCAATCCATTTAGTGGACAGTGACATAGATAAGAGAGAATCTCTGTAATCTTGGAACCGTAAGAGTTACATGGCAGTGCACCATTTGTGTAGAATGCTACAGCTTCCACATCTGATCTTAATCGGACAGATATAGACTGGATCTATCATCTCAAATGCACCATCACAACTTAAAATGTATGTCTATGACCACATGCCAATGTATTCCTTAGGTATGTCTGTAGTCTACTGATTGGATAATTGCACTAAGAAGTAACACAGAGATGGAGGCATTGAACACAGCACACATTCACATGCAACAGGTCCAAGCAATGATGCATTTTGTACACAAAGAGCAAATGGACACTACCTATCCCTATGGTACAGAGGGATAAGGCCTTGACTACACCCCTCAATAACCCAGGTTCAACAAGTGGCAAGGGTGCTGTAAAGAGTGAGTGGCCAATGCAGGCTTGTCAATCCTGGGAAGAGAGAAGCTGCTTAGCTATCTGCAGTGGCAACTGATATACCATTAAGAGCCAAGAAAGCCACATACAGTAAAAGCTGTGCTACTTGCAAAGGAGGTTGTGCAGGAGCAGAAGCCTGCGTGTATCTTCTAAGGTAGCTATAACAGAGCTTGCAAGGCTGCTGCAAAGGTGGACATAGGGCATTCCCAAGGATCTGTCAACAGGCCAGCACCTAACTCTTGTCTCTATCAGGGAACAAATGAGCTAGAGGTCTTCTCACCCCAGTGGAGGAATGAATGGATCAACTGGACAAGGAAGAGGAGGCATTAATGGGATAAACCTTTAGACAATAAAGGGGGAAAAAAGGTTCTAGACACTAGCCTAGAGGTACCCAATCCGTTATAAAGACAGGCACGGTTTAGCATATCTATAAAAAATGGATGACCACCACTACCCCCCCTGATGCAGGTTGGAAGACATGGCATGGAAGGCATCCTAGGGACCTACGCACTATCTACAGACTGGATGTAACATTAAAAATTCAAAGCTGCAGGATTATGATGTGAAAGTTCACACAGGGAAAGACTGGACAATTCCTGTTGACCACCAGCAATACCCTGAAATGTCTGGAAGGTGTCGTTTTGGATAATGAAAGGCACATTTGAATATATGTGTACTGTTTTCTAGTATCATACATTGATAACACAAGAACTGCTCCTTGAGGTACTACTTAATGGCTCACATGAGCAGTACCTATTATAAAATAATGCTTTGGATTTTGCATGGCCTCACATATGTTTTCAGAGTGGCACTGTCTTCCTAGGCTTATCCCTCAGTATTTTGATAGTGATGATTGTCTTGGTGTAGTCTTCTAGGGAAGCACATTCATGTATGTTGGAGGGGAGACATACAATTCCAATGATATTTTGTGTTTACCATCTTTTTGGCACAAGTCAGCACCACCTTAATTGCCCCAAGAAGAGGTCTTCTCAGTCTTTGCTGATATTACTGTCATGTAGTCCTCATCTCTTCTGTGGATGGTTTTGTGGAGTGATTTTAAAATCAGTATGTAATGAGTCCAAGTTTTGTTTTCCACAGTATTGAAATATTAAGGTACCACCATCACAATTCTCTCCCACTTGTGGTATACTGCTGACCTCTCTTCCACAAACATGTCTATATATCAAAAGTATAAAGATGTATGCCATTGTTGTGGCCATGCCTTTAAATTATGTTAGATAACTCTTTAAACCCTCATTTACCACCTCTGTCTTTTGGAGGAATACACAAAGCAGTCTAAAAGAGAGTCACCAATATTCCTATCTTTCCATCCATCACAGAACTAAATCTCCACCATTCTGGTGAACAGGCATACTATAATGGAGCTTTGCTAGCCCATTGGCCAAATACCAATCTCTGTCATACTTTGTCCCTGCACATCTAAGCAAAGTACCGACATCTTCACTCCAATTTGCATACATGTCAGTCAGTCACAGCTCACTGATTCCTGAATCACCAAAGTCCAAAATCTGAAGTTGTAATCTGCTGAAGTTCATAGGTAGGTATTAGGCTATCAGCCTTGGGGTCTATATTAATCTAGCCAAAAAAGTTCCCTGGATTTCGCCACCCAAGAAAGTTATTTTCCTGCACCGCTGTCCAGCAGAGCCACAGAAGTGATCACCAGGGTGAATATCCTAGTTCCCATCCAATTATTGAGATTTTTCTTAGAGGGCTAATGAGGAGCTTTGCTTGACATGAATGGGTAGTCTGTTGCAGAGCATGGGAAGTCTCTGGGACAGGAATCTATCCCTCCAGCATGCTCTGTTTATTGTGGTGGCAAGGTTTAAGTCCCTGGAGCATGTGGCTTAGAGGGATATGGGTTTCTTTAAGTGTAGCATGTTCAGCAGATCTGGGTTTGACATGGCTTTGTATGTTAGGCAGAGGTCAACTCTGAGTAGGCAATAAGTGATGGAGTACAGCTGATGTTTTTTGAGATGGTCTGCGTATGGCATCTGTTTGAGGCTGATAATACTCTTAGTGAGGTATTTCTGTGGCCTTTCTAGTTGTAGATGTCTTGTGAGGTGCATGCCAAATGGAGTGTTGTACTCTATAATGGGTCTGATGAGGGATGAGTAGAGAGGAAGAATTACCTCTTTTTTTTTTCTGGAGGTGAACCCTTTTGTGATGAGGTGTGCCACATAGAAGGATTTCCTGACTACTGTGGCGATGTGATTATCAAAGGAGAGACTACTGTCCACTTGAGTCCCAAGGTCTCTTATCGCACTTTTGATGTTTAGTAGGCTACCACCTATGTCGTGGTTCATGGGTACAGTGTTTTTCCCAAAGGGGGTGACGGTGCACTTCTTGGTATTGAGCTTGCGGCCATGACTTTGACACCAAGTATCAGTCTCAGTGAGGCCACTTTGTAGAATGTCCACATCATTAGACAATTTTATTATGGCACCTAGTTTGCAGTCATCTGCAAACTTCATTAGCCAAAGACCTGCTGTATTAGCCTGGACTTCTGAGAAGTAGGTGCCAAACAGGAAAAGACCCAGGACTGAGCCCTGTGGTACTCCACTTTTCACAGTTCTGAAGTTGGATTTGGAGTCAGCTACTTTCACTGTGTGGGTTCTGTCAGTGAGCCAGTTGGCCACCCATCTTGTGACATAGGGATTTATGCCCAGTATAGTGAGTTTATCTATGATTCTAGAGTGGGTGATAGTGTCAAAAGCCTTGGCAAGGTCAAGATAGGCTGTGTGCACCACCTTACCCTCGTCCAAGACTCTGGTGACTGTTTCAAAGAAGTCAATCAGCACCAAGATGATATGTTCCATTGCCTTGCAGACCAGGCTCGTCAGGCTAATGGGGCATAGTTCCTGGGGTCTGTGGAGGTGCCCCCTTTGTGGAGTGGATAAACGTTACTGTGTGCCATTCAGTAGGCACAAAGCCTGAAGTGAGGCTATGACTGAACATGGTACTTAGGTGGGGTGCCAGCTCATTCTGTAGTTCATGCAGAACTCAACCTGGGATGTTGTCAGGTCCCATGGATGCTGTCTGTGTTCTTAGGTTTGGAGAGTGCCGTCTTTACTTGTGCAGCCATGATTACAGGGGCTTTGCATTCTTCCAGTATAGTGATGGGCCCACTGGGGGCTGAGGAGGGGTGAAGTTGCATTGGGGGCTGAGGAGGGGTGAAGTTTGCACTGAAGCTATCTGCCAGGATGTTGGCAATATCACTTGGTTCTGTATATCTAGTGCCATTGTGCTGTAGCTCAGAGCCGATCTGAGTGTCGCCATTGAGATTCTTGACATAGCTGTAGAATGCTTAGTGGTTGTCTTTAGAATCAGTGGCAATTTTATTTTCATAACTCGCTTTGGAGGATTTTATGAGGGATCTCAGCTTTTTACTGAAGCTGACCGTGGAGTTCCTGTAATCAGGGGATTTTACTCTTTTTTTGCAACAGCTTCTTCCTTCTGTTGTAGAGTTTGTTTGTGGCTGGGGACCACGAGATTGGCTTCCTTTTTTGGAGGATAGCATCTTGGTTTTGTTTGGGGATGGCATGATCCATGCACTTGTGTATGTGCTTATACAGTGCATTTGTATAGGATTCCGCAGTGTACCTCTATTTTCTGTCTGTATGGTTGTCGTGAAGCTTGCCACTTCTGTCTTAAGAAGCATGAAGTTGGCTTTTGAGAAGTTTTTACGGTGGGTTCCTTAATAGGGGGTGGGGGCAAGATATTGATGTCTAGGGTGATTAGCTTGTGGTCAGATCTGACCAGCAAGGAGTTGGCCTCCAGCATGGAACATCGGTTGCCCATATTGGTAATGACCACGTCCAGGATATTGCTGCCCCTGGTGGGAGTATGAACAAGATGATCTAGGGCATTGGAATTTATGAATTCCAGAAAGCATTGAGCAAATGAGTTAGTACACGAGCAGTTTTCCCATTTGATGGTGGGGTAGATCTGTAACAAGCTACAATCTGAATTGCAGTCTTGCCCAGTGTTAGTTGCACTTGGATAATTTTGGATGCATTATGTTGAACAACTAGCCTGGAGGTGTGGATATCCTTAATGAATATAGACACACATCCTCCTTTAGTGTTTCAGTCCAGGTTAAGTGGTTGAAAGGTGTGGTATGAATTATAGCCTGGTAATGCAGGGGTGCTCTCTGGAGCCTTGAACCAGGTCTCCATCACTGCACAGATGTTGATGTTCTCTATTTTAAGGAGTGCCTCGAGTGAGTGCATTTTGAGGTTTAGACTTCTAGCATTGAGTAGCATTACCCTCAGATTTTGCTTGCTTATCCCTGCTATGGTGGTGAGTTTGTCATTTGAGCCTTGCCTAAAACAGGCACTATAGGGGTGGCAAGAGCCTTAGCCAGTGTCCAGAATCCCAGGGGCGAGAGGTGCAGGCCATCTCAGGCAAAACATCATGGTCTGTCGATCATGTTGTGCCGGGCAGACAGACACTGAATCCCCTTTGAATAACACCAGAAGAGTAGCCAATTGTTGAAGTCAATCATTTTTTCCTTGTATTGTGATATCATTCTGGGCGATGGCAGGATGCTACTCAGGGCTGGGGTCATACCTGACTTGGCCGCATGATCCGAGAGCTCTGCCATGTCTCTTTTCATGTAGTCCAGGGAGGTATGTCTCAGGTCATTCACACCAACATGGACAATGACAGAGTCATATTTGTACTTGTTATAGAGTGACCTGTGTGCTTGCATTATGTAGTGGATCCTGACACCCAACAGGCAGCAACTTCCTCCTTGTTTAGCCTGGTGAGTGGGACATCAGTGTGCCTGACTATAGCGTCACCTATGAGAAGTGTGCTGGGCACGTTGTTTTGCCTTATGGGCTAAGGTTGAGTGGCACACTGATTATGTGGGCTATGTGTCATTTGGGTAGTGTTGGGGGCTGGTGGTTGCTTGCGTTTCAGCTTTGGACGTCTCTGTTGTTTGGGCAGATTTTTATTGAGAGCCTCCATGAATGTAGGTGTGTGTTTTGTGTTTCTATGTGTGGGTTTAGGTGGTGTAGGTTTTGATGGACTATGTGTTGAGTGTGGTGTGGTGCAGGTTTTTACCTTCTCCTCTTAACTGTCTAGTACAGTCTTGGTTGGAGAGAGCTTGGCTGCCAGTTTGGCTATACAAGTGCATCTCTCACCAGTTGTAGTGCTGGGTTGTAGGAGGAGAGGATTGTCAGTGTACATGAGGGAATTGCTACATTGGCCCAAGATGCCCATATTCATCAAGTGGACAAGGGAAAATACCAGGAGCTGACCCTTAGACATACCTGGATAGGTGCTTATTAATTTAAGTACTAAAAACTGTTTTCCTCCTAACAATTGAAGAAAGTTGAGTGCTGCAGTAATTTGTAGATTATTTAGTGCTTGCAATGAGTTTTGAACAAGTGCTGAGCACAAGGAAACCATTTTTCTGACTAGTTGTAAGCGGAAAATTAGAAGGCCAGACTTTCTGGCACAGGGAATAGTTTAACCCTAGTTAAATGGCACTGACATGGGTTTTTAAAAGGAAAGATGAAAGGGATAGAAATAGCCCAAAATGGCCAGTAAAACTACAGATTCTGAGCTGAAACCACTACTCCAGTGACAAATAGGCTGCTCAAAGCTCACCACTCTCACTGATGAACAGAGGAGCTTTCTTCTATATTAATAAGGTCTGGGCAACACAGAAACTACAAAACAGCCCAGAATTCAGCAAAATCTGAAAAGCAGACTCTACTGGTTATAGAAAGGTAGGAAATGAGTAGAAAGATAGGATTTTTTTTTTTTTTTTTTTCCAAAAATTAAAACAGATGCAGTAAAAAAAAAACACTTTTAAAGCAGAAAAATGGCTATCACACTTGAGTGTGTAGCCCTCAACAGTTCAATGGTTGAAAAACACTTAAAAATGATTGGTTAAAGTACAAACAGTATCAGAATTAAAAAAAACAGTTCAAATAAGTTGTAGAGTTAATAAAAAATGCTCGGAATAGTGCAGCTAGCGAAAATAAGCAATAAAACTTGAAACAGAGTTAGTTAATCCACTCAAAGTCTCCCTTTTCTCTCTGTGCTGCTATAGAACTCTGCAGAACACCCAGGCAGGATCTTGCTGAGGTAATACAAGTGCAAAAACTATGCAAACATAGGTTTTTAAACAGAAATATGAAAGGGATAGAAATAGCCCAAAATGGCCAGTAAAACTACAGGTTCTGAGCTGAAACCACTCCTCCAGCGACAGATAGGCTGCTCAAAGTTCACCACTCTCACTGATGAACAGAGAAGCTTCCTTCTATCTTAGTAAGGTCTGGACAACACAGAAACTACAAAACAGCCCAGAATTCAGCAAAATCTGAAAACTGGACTCTACATGTTAAAGAAAGGCGGATAGATAGGATTTTTCTTTTGGGGGGGTTGTTTATTTTTTTCAAAAATTAAAACAGATACAGTAAAACACTTTTTAAAGCAGAAAAATGGCTATTGAACACAAATATGAAGGCTTCCCAAAGCATAATTATCACAAACTCTTTTCTATAGCTCCTGACACTTAAGAGTTATAACTTCAAAGTCACACAGCCTCAAGAGGGAATTGTCACTTTTAATGGAAACTAGCTATTCAGTATTCTCCAAGGCTGAATAACCACAGAATTAATACTGAGTATGTTGGCAGTGGGAGCAGAGACCTTCATGTAAGGGCCGTCATGATGCAGGGTTCCACTGCATTTGCTACTGGTTTTCAGAGTTACTAATTCATATTTCAGAATTCTACTTTAAAAGTGCAAGAATGTTTTAACTAGTTTTCAAGGGCTCTGATTTTTCTTTTTTTTCTGGGAAAACATCATAAAATTTTAGAATATGCTCAGTCTGCATACTATAAAGTCAGGAAATTTAAAGAGATTTTTTTGGGGGGTGATTTTCTCCCCTACTTCATTCTGCCAGTTATCCCTAGCGTTCCACTGTCCATTGCTGGGTACTCCATTTCACCCTCCCCGTTTTGCATTTGTAATTTAACTGAAGCCAGTGTGGATCCTGAAAATGTCCTGAGGGACATTGCCCATTATCTGTGGTGGGGGGGGTTCATTTGAGACCTACCTGTGTTTCTCCTGCTTTCTCTTGGCTGCATCTTTCCATCATGCAGGCAGATGTGCAATGGGAAAGCACAATGTTTTACCCCAGCTTCTGTTTAAACTTAGCCAAGTTCCCATGCTTTTTGTTTTTAATGATTTATTTAGCTCTATAGAGATGAGAATAGCTGAGTTTGCTGCATCACAGTGCACTGTATGAGAAACCAGTGTATAACCTCATCTTAATGGCAGATAGCATGCCATTGTATTACTATTAGCAGGGTTTGAACATAGTTCTCTACAGCAGGGAAATGTACATTTTCTCTCTGCCCATCCATCCTGCTTCATTTGTCATTTCTTTCACTTATTTATTTGTTTATTCATTTAGGGCCATGCAAGTACCCCTTTTATGGAGGCCCAGGGAGAAATGCTTCAGCAGTGTACAACTGGTAATACAAATTGCACAAATACTAATACACCAACTTTGTCAAATAAGTAAAACAATAAAGTATTGGTGATTGATATACACAGTGACGGGGTTATTAACATAGTTGTGAACGAAGAGGTAGATCATTCACTGGAAAAGTAGGAGGGTATGTAGAAAGAAATGAGTAACTTAGGGGATAGAAACAGGAACTGGAGGATGAGTTGTGGCAGAAGAGAGGCAGCCTTAGAACTTATGAAGGATGGGATGAGTGAAGAGAATTATAACAGTATAAAAGAGGTGTTAGGGTGTAGTTAAGTATAATTATGGTGAGGTTTGGAGTATTAAATTGGTGCAGCTATAGGAAGTGTCATTCTTCTCTTCCTACAGAGTTTGTACCACCTCCCACAGATATTTGTACATGTTTATGTTTAAAGAAACAAGTTATGCAAGTACTCATTATGAGATATTTTATTTAAAGGGAAACTCCACCTTCTCCTACAGTTTAACTCAACTCTTAGGTTGTTTTTCTTCCTACAATATGGTTCTGCTATTGCACAGGTCGCAGAAACCTGCTTGCAATTTTTTATTTCCTTGTCTCACAATCAGAGGAAGGGGAAGCCCACCCCCTTTTCTTTTTAAGCTTACAGTAGATATAAAAATTGTACACACCCCTGTTAAAATGCCATGTTTTTGTGATATAAAAAATGAGACCACAATAAATCACTTCAAACTATTCCCACCTTTAATGTGACCTATAACTTGTACAATTCAATTTAAAAACAAGCAAATCTGTTAGGGGGGAAAATATATTAAAAAAAACGTACAATAAGCTGGTTGCATAAGTGTGCACATCCTTAAACTAATACTTTGTTGAAGCACCTTTTGATTTAATTACAGCATTCAGTCTTCCTGGGTAGGAGTCTATCAATCAGCATGGCACATCTTGACTTGGCAATATTTGCCCAATCTTCCTTGCAAAAGTGCTCCGAATCTGTCAGATTGCGAGGGCATCTCTTGTGCACAGCCCTCTTCAGGTCACCCCACAGAATTTCTATTGGATTTAGGTCTGGGCTCTGGGTGGGTCATTCCAAAACTTTGTTTCTTCTGGTGAAGCCATTCTTTTGTTGATTTGGATGTATGCCTGGGGTCACTGTCGTGTTGAATGGTGAAATTCCTCTTCATCTTCAGCTTTCTAGCAGATGCCTGAAGGTTTTGGCCCAAAAGGGACTGGTATTTGGAACTGTTCATAATTTCCTCCACCTTGACTAAAGCCCCAGTTCCAGTTGAAGAAAACCAACCCAAAAGAATGATACTACAATCACCATGGTTCACTGTGGTGATGGTGTTTTTTTGGTGATGCAAAATATTGTTTTTGCGCCAAACATACCTTTTGGAATTGTGGCCAGAAAGTTCACCCTTGGTCTCACCAGAACATAACACATTTTCCCACATGCATTTTGAAGACTTGATGTATTGTTTTGCAAATTTTAGCTAGGCCTGGATGTTTTTCGATGTAAGAAATGGTTTCCGTCTTTCAACCCTACCCCATAGCCCAGAGAATACGGGACATTGTTGTCACATGTAGTACATAACCAGTACTTGCCAGAAATTCCTGCAGCTCCTTCAGCATTGCTGTAGGTCTCTTGGCAGCCTCCCTGACCAGTTTTAGTCTTGTCTTTTCATCACATTTGGAGGGACATCCAGTTCTTTGCAATGTCACTGTTGATCCCATATTTTCTCCACTTTTTGATGACTGTCTTCGCGGTGTTCCATGGCATATTCAATACTGTGGAAATTTTTTTGTACCCTTCTCCTGACTGATACCTTTCAACAATGAGATCCTTTGATGCTTTGTAAACTCTCTGCGAACCATGACTTTTGCTGTTGCAGGCAACTGAGTAAATGTCAGGAAAAGACTACCAGGACAGCCAAACTTTATTTGGGGTTAATCAGAGTCTCTTTAATCAGTTGTGTACCCATGAAGACGGAATACAGTAATTAAATCAAAAGTTGCTTCAACAAAGTATTAGTTTAAGGGTGTGCACACTTATGCAATCAGCTTATTGTACTTTTTCATTTTTTTATATTTATTCTCCTAACAGATTTGTTTGTTTTTCAACTGAATTGTACAGGTTATAGGTCACATTAAAGGTGGGAAAAGTTTTGAAATGATTTATTGTGATCTCATTTTTTATATCACAAAAAACTGGCATTTTAACAGGGGTGTGTACACTTTTTATATCCACTGTAGGTTCTCATGTAATTTGCATCTAACTGTATGACATTTATTTAACATTTGTTTACCAGGAAAGTCTGACTTGGAACAAAGCCAATTTTCAGTGGAGGTCCAGGGAGAAATGCTCCAGATGCATGTCTTTTGTAACATGGGAGGAAGCCAGAGTACCTGGAGAAAACCCTCACAAAGAAATCCCAATCCCTACGAGCTACACGCTCTATGGACCTAAACCTCATCACCACAATAAGCAGAACATGCTGGAGGGATAGATTCCTGTCCCAGACACTTCCCATACTCTGGAACAAACTACCTATCTATATCAAACAAAGCTCCTCATTAGCACTGTTCAAGATAAATCTTGATGATTGGATGGGAGATAGGAAATTCACCCCGGGGATCACTTCTGTGGCTCTGCTCGACAGTGGCACAGGAAGATAATTTTCTTGGGTGGTGAAAGCCAGGGTACCTTTGGCTAGGCTTATATAGGCCCTAGGGCCAATAGCCTAGTACCTGCCTATGAACCTATGAATGCAGGGAGGACATGCAGACTCCACACAGAAGGCACTGCAGCTGAGAATCGAAGAACCTCTTGCTGTTAGGCGACAACGCTACTGCTACACCACTGCACCATCCATACCACAGGCACATTCCCACAGAAATATGTAGTCAGGTACTGCTGACAATGTTGTATTGGTAATTAGTCTGGCTGATGTGGGAGCTTAGCAGCTGCTGTGAAAGAGTCAGGGAGAGATGTAAAACTGTTTTTCTGTATTTTTTGCACAGAGGAAGAGAACTTACACTGGTGCACAGCTGCTTCTAATGTAGCCATGCCTTTCATAGCAAAACAGAGCAATTAGATCAGTCAATGGTTTAAAGGCAGTTGTCACCTCTTTTGACAAATTTACATAAGCAGCATCACAGTATTGAAATGTTAAGCTTTAAACTTTAAATGTTTGTTTATACTACTTTACATTTTAAGATGACTTGCACGGAGTATCAAAAATATCTGTGACATTTACAAAAAAAAGTCAGAAATTATTTTTTCTTATAATTCTTGTAAAATACCAACACATTTATGGAATTGTGGGGGGATGGGACTGTCAATTCATTTTGGACTACAAAAAGATACTTTGAATGAAGACCTACAATTGTGTTACTTGTTTGGTTGTAGCTGTACAACTCCTTAGTGTATTATAAAACAAGCCCTGAGACACACAGAAATGAAGGGCATTCAAGGAATAAAAGAAGCAGTCCTGTTACAGACAGTATATAAGATGGCAGTGACTGACACTAATCCCATTCTATGCCAATGGGATTGAAATACACCACTACATCCTTATGTCTAGCAAGACGCATATAAAATGGACTTGAAATGGATTATGGGAAAAAGAAAGACTTGAAGAAAAACAACATCACATTGATATGTTAAGCCCCACTGGCCGCCATTTTGCAGAAAACATTAAAATTCTATAGGAAACAGTTGGGGTGATTTTGAGGCATTAAAATAACTCATGAAACGAAGATCAACTGATAAAAATAGATTTTTTTTTTAGTTCTAACTCAGATGTTCCCTTTAAAATGTTTTCTAGTGCTTTTTCCCCCACTAATCCTGCTTATTCAGGTAAAATGAACCACTATACTAAGGCTTCAGGTGTATACTAAGGCTTCAGGTGTATACTAAGGCTTCAGCTGCAGCTGAAACTGGAAGAATTGTTTTATGCTGTAACCAGTTTACTTTGGCAAAACTGTTTCTCTTCTTCATGTTTCAGAAGAATGTCTTTGTATAAAAGGGTGTTAGTGAACAATACAAAGTGCTTTTAGAACATCTGTGCTTTTAGAACATCTGACTTTAACCTAGTTGAGTTTTATGCCATATTGCCATGGTTCTTTACCCCTCACACTCTTGGCCCTCTTTTGCCTTTGACAGTATATTTTGAGATTTATTCTGAAGGATGTATTGTCACTCTTGGACAGGGACAATAAGAATTTAACTAGGTTTGTAAGGGCCCTTGGGGCATTAGCCTAGTAACCACCTATAATCCTATGATCCTATGGTAAAGAATCAGGGAAACATCCTGAATGATTAAATATAAACTGGCAGGGTCTATATCAGTATATCAAATGCTGAAAATGCCAAACGCAATTTAATCGAACTGAAATGTTCAAAATCTCAAAAGAACGAACTGACAGAACATCGATTTCTTTCCCAGGGAAAGAAATCAGTTGTTCTGTGCAAAAAAAAAAAAAAATTCAATACTTTAAACACTGACAGAAGTGTGGGGCTTTGCCCCCACACCCCCCCAACATGGGGGGCTGTGCCTCTCATACCCCCTACTTAAATATGCCAACTCTGAGACCGCACCACAGTGGAGGAAATAGCAAACTCCAATGATGGCCCACCGATTTCTTTCCCTGGGAAAGAAATTGATGTTCCGTCAGTTCGCTCTTCTGAGATTTCAAACATTTCAGTTCGATTAAATTAAATTCGGCGTTTTCAACATTCAAAATGCTGATAGGAACCCAACTGGCACATCTGAATTTAATGACACCCTAAGTGCTGACATAGTCAGTTTCCTCCAAACCACTCTGGCAGTGACTGTGATGGATTAGACGGCTCCAGACGGGGAGGTATCAGATGATGATCTCTCCCCATTTTTCTGATAGCGTAAGCTATTGCCCTTATAGTGCAGATATCACATATAGCCCCAGACTACAACAACTTCAAGGATGAAAGGATATCTCACCTGCATGCACTTGTTCACATAGATGAGTCTGAGTGAACTTCACCTTCAGCTGCATTGCTCATTGCTGTTTGAGGTTAATTACTTAAAGAAACCCTCAAGTAGGTCTGAGACATCAATAAAGGCAATTTGTTCCCTGTCCCTCAAATTATGGCAGTGGGTAGGATTGCCACCTGCCAAGAATGTTTTTTGACTGTTAGGAAATAAGGCCATGTGTCAGGAAATCTGGTTTTGATGAGTTCTCATAATTCTGAGAACCGATATGGTAACCATTTGAAATGTCAGGACCCACTAGATCGAGTCCCGAAACACAGAGACTGAATGGCCAAAAGAATAAACTTAAATAAGTTTTAAGGAGAAGAATGATTTTTGAGATTCGGTCCTCTTTGGGGTTTTAGGTCTTTTTTTCAGCCTTTCAGAACTTGGCATTTTGAGTGCTGACATTTAAATCAGGAGAGAGCAACTAATTTATAGTCTTTGAAGTATACCGTTTCACTTCTATTTCAAAGCTGGAACTATTTTGTCAAAATTGTTTGTTTTAACTGGCAACCAGAGAGGATAACAATTCAGATGATTGAAATTGTCTTCATGTTACATCTTAGTGAAGGACAGAAAATCTGAAAAGTCTAAGCCTACTTTTTTTTATAAAATAAAGCAATGCATCTGGCTCTAAGTGCATTTACTATTCTCTGTAGTAAAAATGCATATGTTATTTTAGGCTTCAGTATAAACAATATTGTGGACGTGAGCAAAAATTTGGTTCTAGAAAATTGTGAAGTGCATTTTTCAGGCAACAGGGTACAAATGGTCTCCACTGTTCCATCCTTGTCATCGTATTCTGCATTTTGGCAATCATGCTTACCTGGTGCAGTAGTGTTAGGTAATATACCAAACTGCAGAAACAACAGAAATCTTGTAAAGTAACTTCTAGCATATGCAGAATGTTCATATATTTGTTTATCTGCAGCATTAAGCACATTACTGTTTCTTCAAGACTGATGCTAGCATGATAATTAACTTTGAAAGACCGAGGACACGCACTGGCATACAGGTATAGCAAAAGACTTTCTGACAACTCTCAACACTGTCACCCTGCTATAAGGAATACAAGTATCCAAAACACAAATAAATTTGTGATCCAGCAGTTGCAAATCAGTGGCAGAAGGTTCTTGGACTTAGTATTGAGTATCATAATTTGAACTGGTATCATTTTTTCTGCAGTTTGCTTTAAAAAATCCAGAAACAGCCTCTCAGAGGAGACAAAATATGCTACTAAAGCATTTTTTGCACTATATGCATAACCTACCCAGGCCAACCTCCTTCCTTCCTCACCTCTTCTAAAATACTAATTGCATAAGCTACTAAAACAGAAATGTTTTGCTTTTTATACAATATGCCAAATTTTTCTTGCTTAACTTAACTGAAACTGTTAATATTTTTGCTATTTTAGCAATCTGATATTAGTATTGTAGACTATTTGTAGCTACCTGTTAATTATGTTATCTGTGTCTGAACTCTGATTTGTAATTAAAATTGTTGTTTCTGTGGAGCTTTTCTCCCTGGGCCTCCACTGAAAATGGGCCTCTAAGCCCAGTGGACCTCCCCGGTAATCAAACTGAAATAAATAAATAAATAAAAGGAAAACCAAGATGGTGGCAACTAGCAAGAACGTTGCAGAGGACATAAAACAAAAAACATCCTTGGAAACTTTATCTAAGCTGTTTGAAAGTGCTGCAATGGACACAACTTATATTAAAAATACCACCTCCAATTACGAGGTACAATTTAATCATCTAAAGTCACTTATTGCAATACAACAAAGGGCAATTAAGGAAAGCCGGAGTAATTTATAGAAATATGATGCTAACTCAGTATAGCTTCAACAATTAGTACGTGCACTGAATGCAAGACTCTTTGATTGGAAAATAGAGCAAGAAACAATAATATAAGAATATGTGACATGCTTGAACGTACCAAGGGCAGCAATTCCAGGGCTTTTATAGCAGGTGAGTTACAGAACATCTATGGAATGGAAACAGTACGATGATTGGAATTCCCAATAGAATCACTCCTAAAATGCCAAATAAGAGGCATCCTAGATAGTGTATATTTAAATATTTAAGAAATATATTATGCTAAAAGCCAGCTTGATGGGATCTGTGGAAAAATGGGAGGGGGATCTGTGAAGTGAGGTCAATCTGTTTTCCCATACTTTTTTCTTCAAAGGAAAGCATTGGAACCATACCTCAGATAGTTTAAAGACAAGGGGTTTAATGTTCAGCTCAAATTCTGTTTGCTTATATTCAGCAAAAGGCAATGAAGTGCATAGATTCACTTCAATAGACCAAGTGTAGCAGTATATAGCTTTCAGTCCTGGCCATAAGAAAAGAAAACTGTTGTAAAATATTTGCCATTTCAGGAAAGATAATAGTCTTTACAGAATCTTTATAAAAAAAAAAGAAAGACTAAGAACCCCCTTCCCACTCCAAGGTAGGGGAGTTACAGAAAGGCAAGACAAGGAAGGCATTACATGGAAGTGGAGGGCAGAAATATTATTAAAAACTTATTGAAGATGTCCAACCAATATGAACATCTTGACATATTACCCAGTTCAGACGAAGAATAACAAATAGAAACTTGACTTCCAAGACCCAGAAATAGAGATATCCGAGGTGGAATCCAACAAAGCCTTGTGAGCCAGCCAAAGTGAGATTCCATACCCTAATGTGATCCAGTGATAATTCAGTTTCATTAAACACATGAGGGGCTACAGAAAGAGAATGGTTGTAACTAAGTATTGCGATAAGACAACCCAATAGGACCACCACGAATGCTGGAAAGGTGACTTGTCATAATCACCATCCTGAAATGTACTTTTTTATACTCTCTTCTCTATTTGTTCTTATGGCTGAAACATTTAAACCAACTACTAAGTGTAGCATAGTTACAGCATGACGAACACAGGGTATAAAGACAAGTGTTCATGTATAAAACATTGTCAGTATGTATCTTGGGTATACTTAAAGACAATTAGATATGTCCGATATATGTCCAAAAACTCAATAACTGAACAGGACCTAGGCTAGATATTAATCTGTTTTAGGTATTAAAATGGTTCAACCACTGTGGAAATTTTCAATGGACTGCATTATATAGATTGGGAGGCAACAAATCAGAGTTTTATATTGTCAAAGTTAAGGTGACTTAAGGGAGTGATAGGATTGTGATTATGCATGTGACTTTGTTTCTTTCTTTTTCTCTCTTAAATCACTGCATAATGGTATCTCTGATTGCAGCCTGCTCCAACTTTTGGGGAATCTGAAGGACTTGAGCATTGAAAGCATATATGAGTAGAGTGGCCAGTAATTCCAACAAGTAATATTATGCCCAGGACTTAATGTATAAAGTGCAGGCCAGGTGCTTGCAAAAGCAGTTAAAAGTTAGTAGGCATACAAAATAGCAATATACAATTGTAGGAATCACATTTAATATGCGTGTTACATTAACCCAATATTAGAAGAAGGCAACTTTTGCATATATTAATAAAAATAGATAAGCTGATCTGTTTGCTTAGCTTAGGACAAACAAAGGCTATGGAGATTATGGGACATCTGTGGGCTTGTATGCTGTTGTAAATTAGTAAAAAGAAGGGTAATTACATTTGTCCACAATCTTTTGGGTTAGATTGAAATAAAATAACAGACAAGAAGGACATCTGGGTTATAAACTAAACCAAAATGAACCGAAGGATGAAGCCTCCCAATATTTTCACCACTAGTCAAAAGTCCAAAAAAATCAAAAAACATTTATTGTATACGCGCTTTCGTCCAGTAGTAAGAACTTCATCAGATATCAAATAATTAATGGAGAGAGGAAATTAAGACATTTACATTATCAATGTATAGCAGAGAAATGGGAGAGAAGCAAATACTTATTTTGGGTGAAAGGCCTCAAGACACAGAAATGTATAGCCCTTAGGTTAAAAGAAAGGAGAAAGGAACCACTAGTTCTAGGATAAGTACCAAAATATTGACATTATAACAGATCTGGGTCAGGTTAATGATATATTAGTGCAGAAACATGTGGTACCGGCAGGACCAGATACTATCATCATTGTGAACTATCCAGAAAATAATTCCATCCATGTAACTACCTATGGAGATGTGATAAGAGGCCAGAACGTTATCAAAAAAGATAGCAGAGAGGGTTATAGTGGTGATTAAGGGACTGAAATCAGAGAAAGCACCGTGGATGCATGGGCTGACTGTGGATTTCTATAAGAAATATAAAAAGGAATTTGTGTCCCCACTGTTAAGATACTTTAAGGACTGTGAAGAAAATAAAACATTTTCAGTAGACACCAAGGTGTTTATGATATTAAAACTAAACAACGACTCAGTTAATCAGAATAGTTGTAGACCAATAACACTGCTTCAGCTACAGTGGATATAAAAAGTGTACACACCCCTATTAAAATGCCAGGTTTTTGTGATATAAAAAATGAGACCACAATAAATCATTTCAAAACTTTTCCCAGCTTTAATGTGACCTATAACCTGTACAATTAAATTGAAAAACAATAAATCTGTTAGGGGAAATATATAAAAAAAATAAAAGATGTACAATAAGCTGGTTGTATAAGTGTGCACACCTTTAAACTAATACTTTGTTGAAGCACCTTTTGATTTAATTACAGCATTCAGTGTTCTTGGCTACACACCTGCCATCAATTAGAGACTCTGATTAATCCCAAATAAAGTTCAGCTCTTCTAGTAGGATTTTCCTGACATTTACTCAGTTGCCTGGTACAGCAAAAGCCATGGTTCGCACGGAGATTACAAAGCGTCAAAAGGATCTCACTCCTTGAAAGGTATCAGTCAGGAGAAGAGTGCAAAAAACGTTCACAACTTTGGATATACCTTGGAACACAGTGAAGACAGTCATCAAAAAGTGGAGAAAATATGGGATAACAGTGACGTTGCAAAGAACTGGGCTTCCCACCAAAACTGATGAAAAGACAAGACAAAAACTGGTCAGGGAGGCTGCCAAGAGACCTACAGCAACACTGAAGGAGCTGCAGGAATTTCTGGCAAGTACTGGTTGTGTACTACATGTGACAACAATCTCCTGTACTCTCCATATGTCTGGACTATGGGGTAGGGTTGCAAGACGGAATCCTTTTCTTACACAGAAATAAAATTTATTTTATTTTTTAAATTTGCAAAACAATACATCAAGTCTCACAAAAGCATGTGGGAAAATGTGTTATGGTCTGATGAGACCAAGGTTGAACTTTCTGGCCACAATTCCAAAAGGCACATATGGCACAAAAACAGCACTTCACATCACCAAAAGAACACCATCCCCATGGTGAAGCATAGTGGTGACAGTACCATGCTTTGGGTTGGTTTTCTTCAGCTGGAACTGGGGCTTTAGTCAAGGTGAGGGAATTATGAACAGTTCCAAATACCAGTCACTTTTGGCCCAAAACCTTAGGTGTCTGCTAGAAAGCTGAAGATGAATTTCATCTTTCATCATGACAATGACCCCAAGCATACATCCAAATCAACAAAAGAATGGCTTCACCAGAAGAAAATTTAAGTTTTGGAATGGCCCAGCCAGAGCCCAGACCTAAATCTAATGGAAAATTTGTGGGATGACCTGAAGAGAGCTTTGCACAAGAGATGTCCTTGCAATCTGACAGATTTGGAGTGCTTTTGCAAGGAAGACGGGGCAAATATTGCCAAGTCAAGATGTGCCATGCTGATCGACTCCTACCCAAGATGACTGAATGCTGTAAATAAATCAAAATGTGCTTCAACAAAGTATAAGTTTAAGGGTGTGCACACTTATGTAACCAGCTTATTTACTTTTTTTATTTTTGTATATTTTTTCTCCTAACAGATTTGTTTGTTTTTCAGTTGAATTGTTCAGGTTATAGGTCACATTAAAGGTGGGAAAAGTTTTGAAATGATTTATTGTGGTCTCATTTTTTTAACAGGGATGTGTACACTTTTTATATCAACTTTTGATCTGAAAATGTATCCCAAAATTTTAGCTTTCAGAATTACTTTTACCAGAGCTAATAAATTAGCAACAGCTTGAGTTTGTAAAATCTAGGTTAGGACAACCAGCTCCATTAAGAACACTTTTAAATATACAAAACGTATGCACAAATGTGAATGCTCTGACTCAATAAAGTGGTCTTTTTTATGGCACCTACTAGAAGCAGTTGATATAAACCCAGCAGTTTTTATCAAACTTTTTATTACACACAACCGTAAAGCCATTGTGTTTACTAATGGTCTTATGTTACAAATGTATATAGATTTGACCAAGGGTTTGTGATAAGGATGCATCTTTTCTCCCCTTACTGTATGTGATAGCAAAGAAAAGGTATACATTTTTTGAACAGGCACATTTTAGATTTAGGTTTGTCTTTACTAAAAGAAACTCACCTGATCTCTCCATGGTTTGCTGATGATTGTGTGATATGGCTGTCCAACTAGAGAAAAATGTTGAAAAGGACTTAGAAATAATTGGGCATCACACTGTCCCAAGAAGAGAAAAATGTTGAAACTAACTTCAAAATAATTGGGCATCACACTGTCCCATCCAGAGAAAAATATTGAAAAGGACTTTGAACTGTCCCAACCAGAGACAAATGTTGAAAAGGGCTTCAAAGTAATTAGGCATCTACACTGAATTATGTGTCTAAGATTGAATAAGACCAAAACTGAAATATTCCCTCTATCAAAGGCCACCAAGACTAGTAGAGATTCCCCAGGATAGGCTCACAACAAAGTAGTATTGAACTACGTCACTATTAGTAGAGCAAAAGGCAGCACATTTGCCTTTGGTGTTGGAAGACCAATATGTTGTAGATTTTAATCCCACTCCAGGTAACTGGATTACATACTCTGCAGTACAGCATTGGGGCTTGCTGCACTCCTGAGTGTGTTATCCTTCAGATGAGATGGTAAACAGATGCTCCATGGCACCTATGAAAAAGAGATAGGGAAGTTCCCTCACCTCTGCATGGGTGATCAGGTATAACCTGTTCACTCCCACCTTACTCAACTCATCCAGTGAGTTCTCAGCTGGTAATTGAGCACTAATCATGTGGGTCATAGACAGAGATTTATCCCTCTGTACCTCAGAACCAGGCCAGGAATGTGTCTTCCTGACTGTTATTTAAAGCCTACAAATAAAACTGACTTTTTGCAAAGTGTGTGTAAAGGTATGCACTGGGTATTATATCTTGCTGAAATATGGCAAAATTTGCTTTTTTTTTACGAAACCATCCTTCTTTATCTGAGACAAATAAAAATTGAGACACTTGGTTGAAACTACAACTTTTTTGTACAAAATGAGTATAGATAAGAATTATGATGTTACTGTATCACTAACAGCAAATAAACCAGATTACCATGAGAAATAAGTGCTTGCAATTTGATTTAGATAAAGCTGCAAGGGGTACTCTATTCATTTGAGAAATAATGTATGGCATTTATTTTTGTTGCTATAATTGTTTGGATATTTGTCTCCATCTACATGTTGTCACTGTTTATTACCAGTGGCAGATTTTGTTTTTATTACTGAATTGTAGATCCATGAATTTAATTTATTGTTTTTAAATGTACTATAGGTACTTTTAAAGCTTATGTCCATCTGAGCACAGGCAGAAAAGGGTCTGTGGATCAGTCTACTGACCCAGTTATCAGAAAGAAAGAACGAAAGAAGAAGAACTAGAGTGTAAGTTGAAGTAATTTATTGGTGGATAATAATTTGTTGGATTCTAATGTAAGATGTGACTATTGGATGCTATTAGGCATTCTGAATACGTATTACTGTATTATTTTAAGCATTCTGAATAAACATTACTCTGTTATATTATTTTAGGTATTTTGAATAAATGTTACTGTATTATATTATTTTAGCATTCTGAATGTCTCATTCCCTTATTTGGGAATGGATAGCCTTGGTAACTATAGTAACTAAAATATTAACATTAAAGAATTGAGAAACAAACTTATTACATTAATTTTCCTCCATGAGGGCCTGGACTTTGTGAATGGAGTTCCTGTTATCAGAATTTTCTCTGACTTATTAGTCTTTCTACAACTTACCAGTGGTTCCTGACTGCAAGGTAAAAGATATGCATATCAATCTAAATGAGAACATTAGCACTATCAAACGTCAATCATGTAAGATGGAAAAAGAGAATAAAATCAACAAAAATCAGGATTTTACCTCAGTTTCTGATTATAGAATCTCAAAGCTGGCTTACATTGGTAGGAGTCATGGAGAAAAGCCACATGGAAACTAGAGAGGACTTTGCCTGTGGTGAAAAAAATATGTTTTGTCTGTTTCTGTTTACCATTTTCTGCCTCCTTGTCCATATTTAACATTTTCATATAATACCATCTAAGACCTATAATTTGACTAAGGAATATATTTTACTTTCCAATAATTGTGGTTGATTGCATATTATATGTCAGATATTCACCAGCACACTTTATAGATGACAAATCATATGTCAATGGCCTGAAATTTTATAATTCACACAAAGGACTTGGACATTGTTATTCAGATCTGACATATGTTTAATTTTTCACCCTTTTTATAATACTCTCTAGTAATGTTGTGATTGCAACATATATACTGTATATACTTATATGAATCTACTTTACTTGGCTGAATGGCCAGTTTACCGACACCCACATTACCCAGACCAGATCACCAAAAAGACAGTATACCAACGATTCACATGGCCGACTTACATAATCCCAGCTTCCCTGCTGAAATAATACAGATTACTATGTAAAGCACTGCATGTTTGTATAAATAGACTGCTTTGCCTTTAAGACAATGTACATAGTACTACAGAAAGATGGCAGATATGACTGAAATGGGTCCAGAAATCATCGGACATATTTATAACATAGTGATGTCTCAGAAAAACAAAGAAATGCTCATGTTTGAGGGT
>NC_056751.1:785875977-785940977 GCF_019279795.1 Protopterus annectens | reverse complement strand
GATGCATAAAGTAATGTTGATAGGAGATGTGATCTGGCTATAGCAATTCTCGATTCGGAAGTAAGGTATTTTTTGCAACGATATAGGGTCCCTAATTTTTTGTGGACTTTGGAGATAGTTTGGGATAAATATTTACTGAATTTTAGTTGTTGGTCAATTCTAATTCCTAGTTATTTTGCATCGGGGACTGGGATGATGAAGATCTTATTGGCTGACAATATAGAAAAGGTGGGAGGTCATTAATCTTTATTGAGTGGAATACTATGAGCTGTTTTTTTTTGGATTCAAAATCAGTTGAGATTTATTTAACCAGTTTTCAATATCTATGAAGGTTGTCTATTAGCATTTTGCTGTAGGAGCTGGATGTTTTTTTTTTTTAGAATCAGTTGACTATTGTTGTTGTTGTTCTCCACACAGAAGACGCTCTAGCTGAGAGATGAACCGGTCAGCGTCTTACTATGAGGCGACAACACTACCGCAGCACCACCACCGTGGATAGAATCAGTTGACTATTACAGTTAATAAATGGAAGAAAGAACACAAAAGTTAGTCTGCAAGATATTGTAAAGCTGTATTGAGGTCATTATCTCAAGAAGAAACTTTAAAAGTTAAAAACAGGAATATCATTAACAAATTAGAATTCATATTTTGGAATTTTGGAATTGCAATTGAAATGAGTTCTTGATTTATGGTAGAAGGAGATAGCCAGTAATGAAATTATATCATATAAAATGGGTTACGCTAACTAGCTGAAAGGCCCAGGGGATCTGTAATGGTTGCATTGAATAAACTTTAGCTTCAGCAGAAGACCACAGAACAAGCAGTTCATTGTGATGCAGGAAGTTTGGCTGAGCATGATGGAGGAATTAATAATATACGACTGTATATTAACACTTAACTATCTGGTCAACTTCTAGTCAGATAAGATGCCTTTAGCAAGAACAGTGGATTATACATAGATAAAAAGGAATTATAGACTAGTATACAGTCTGAATGGCTGCTTTAAACAGATCGTTCCTAAATGTCCTTGATTTAGAAATAACTGTCATAGATTCCTTAACTTTGAATATTAGGTTTAATTTCATTGATACAAAAGGTGTACTATAATTCATTAGATCATCAGGATTATCACTAAAAGCTTTTCTGCAGTAAAATCACATGTGTAATTCAGCTGGCATTATATTGTGGTTAAGAGTTTCATTGGCAAGACTACAGTGCTACTAAAAGAAAAATAAAACTAAACTTCTATGGCAATTGGTTCAGGCTAGAATGTGCTCTGCAGAATACAACTTTTAAAGGGATATGCTTTATTAAATTCCGAGAAGCATCTAAGAAGTAACTATTTTCCTAAACCCTTTCTTAAATATGGGCTCTTTCTTATACTTTCATTAGAATAAATGACATTGAGTAACTGACTGAAAGACAGGTTTCCCATCTGTGCGTCTGGACAGTTGAGTTCATTTAGTGGCCCAGGCATTACAAGGCTACCTTGGGCAGGAAGGAAAAGGCAGCTAGTATCTGCTCACATTCATTGGGGGTAGGTCAGGAAGGATTCTGCTTCAGAGACATCTCTGGGAGTTGGCCAGACAGGGTACCTACTGTTATGAGCAGTGTGTGACAGGAAGCCTACCAGGGAGATGGGAGAGGGAGTACACATGCTTGTGTGTGACAGGAGGCCTACCAGGAAGATGTGGAAGGGAGTACAGAGGGCTGTGTGTGGCAGGATACCTACCATGGAGATGTGAGAGGGAGTACACATGCCTATATGTGACAGGAGGCCTACAAAGGAGATGTGGGAGGGAGTACACAGTAGGCCAAGAAAGGAGATGTGGAAGTGGATGCAAATAATTGTGTGTGACAGGTGGCCTACCAAGGAGATGTGGGAGTGACTACACATGCCTGTGTGTGACAGGTCGCCTACCAAGAAGATGTAGGAGGGACTACACAGGCCTGTGTGAGACAGGAGGTCTACCAGGGAGATGTGGGAGGGAGTACACATGCCTGTGAGTGACAAAAGGCCTACCATGGAGATGTGGGAGGGAGTACACATGCTTGTGTGTGACTGGAGACCTACCAGGGAGATGTGGGAGGGAGTACATATGCCCATGTGTAACAGGAGGCCTATCAGGGTGATGTGGGAGGAACAACACATGCCTGTATGTGACAGGAGGCCTACCAGGGAGAAGTGGGAGGGAGTAAACATGCCTGCACATGCCTGTGTGGGATAGGAGGCCTACCAGGGAGATGTGGGAGGAAGTACACATGCCTGTGTGTGAAAGGAGGCCAGCCAGGAAGGTGTGGGAGGGAGTACACATGCCTGTGTGTGACAGGAACCCTACCAGGTAGATGTGGGAGGGAATACCCATGCCTGTGCATGACAGGAGGCCTAGCATGGAAATGTGGAAGGGAGCACACATGCCTGTGTGTGACAAGACTCCTACCAGGGAGATATGGGAGGGAGTACACATGCGTGTGCTTGATAGGAAGCCTACCAGGAAGATGTGGGAGTGAGTACCTATGCCTGTGTGTGACAGATGCATTACCAGGGAGATGTGGGAGGGAGTACACAAGCCTGTTTGTGACAGGAGGCCTACCAGGGAGATGTGGGAAAGAGTAAACATGTCTGTGTATGACAGAAGGCCTACCAGGGAGATGTGGATGGAGTACCCATGCCTGTGTTTAACTGGAGACCTACCAGGGAGATATGGAAGGGTGTACACATGCCCATGAGTGACAGAGAGTCCTACCAGGGAGAAGTGGGAGGGAATACATAGGACAGCATGTGACAGGAGACCTACCCGGGAGCTGTGTGAGGGAATGCACAGGCCTGTGTATGACAGGAGCTGTACTAGGGAGGTGTGGGAGGGAGTATTCATGACTGTGTGTGACAGGAGGCCTACCATGGAGATGTGGGAGGGGGGTGCAGAGAGCTGTGTATGGCAGGAGGCCTACAAAAGAGATGTGGGAAGGAGTACACAGGCCTACAAAGGAGATGTGGGAGTGGGTACAGATAATTGTGTGTGACAGGAGGCCTACCAAGGAGATGTGGGTGGGGAGCACTTGGCTGTGTGTGATAGGTGACTTACCAAGGAGATGTGGGGGGGACTACACTGGCCTGTGTGTGACCGAAGAACTACCAGGGAGATGTTGGTGGGAGTACACATGCCTGTGTGTTACAGGAGGCCTACCAGGGAGATGTTGGTGGGAGTACACATGCCTGTGTGTGACAGTAGGCCTACAAGGGAGATATGGGTGGGTGTACACATGCCTGTGTGTGATAAAAGGCGTACCAGGGAGATGTGGGAGGGAGTACATGTGTCTGTATCTGACTGGAGGCCTCCTAGGAAGATGTGAGAGGGAGTACAGATGCATGTGTGTGACAGAAAACCTAATAGGGAGATGTGGGAGGGAGTACACTTGCCTGTGTATGACAGAAGGCCTACTAGGGAGATGTGGGAAGAAGTACACATGCCTATGTGAGGCAGGAGGAAGAAGTACACATGCTTATGTGAGACAGGAGGCCTACCAGGGAGCTGTGGAAGGGAGTACAGAGGCATATGTGTGACAGGACACCTACCTAGAAAATGTGGGAGGGAGTACAAATGCCTGTGTGTGACAGGAGGCCTATCAGAGACATGTGGTAGGGGGTACAGAGAGTTGTGTGTGGCAGGAGGCCTACCATGGAGATGTGGGATGGATTACACATAGCTTGTTGATGTGACAGGAGGCCTACAAAGGAGGTGTGGGAGAGACTACACAGGAGGCCTACAAAGAAGATGTGGAAGTGGACACAAATAGTTGTGTGTGACAGGAGGCCTACCAAGGAGATGTGGGAGGGACTTCACAGGCCTGTGTGTGACAGAAGAACTACCAGGAAGATGTGGGAGGGACTACACATAGCTCTGTGTGACAGGAGACCTACCAGGGAGATGTGGGTGGGAGTACACATGCCTGTGTATGACAAAATGCCTACTAGGGAGATATGTGGAGGAGTACACATGCCTATGTGAGACAAGAGCCCTAGCACGGAGATGTGGGAGGGAGTACATATGCCTATGTGTGACAGAAGACCTACAAGGGAGACGTGGGATGGAGTTCACATGCCTTTGTATGATAGGAGGACAGCTACAGAGATGTGGGAGGGAGCACACATAGGCATGTGTACTCCTTCACATATCTCCCTAGTACACATGCCCATGTGTAACAGGAGGCCTATCAGGGTGATTTGGGAGGAACAACACATGCCTGTATGTGACAGGAGGCCTACCAGGGAGAAGTGGGAGGGAGTAAACATGCCTGTATGGGACAAAAGGCATACCAGGGAGATGTGGGAGAAAGCATAAAGGCCTGTGTATGACAGGAGACCTACCTGGGAGATGTGGGAAGGAGTGCACATGCCTGTGTGTGATAGGAGGCCTACCAGGGAGATGACAGGAGGCATACCAGGGAGATGTGGGAAGGAGTACACATGCCTGTGTGAGACAAGAGGCCTGCAAGGGAGGTGTGGGAGGAAGTACACATGACTGTGTGTGAGAGGAAGCTTACCATGGAGATGCGGGCACAAGTTCACATACCTGTGTGACAACAGGCCTACCAGGGAGATGTGGGGAAGAGTACACAGGCCTGTTTGTGACACGAGACCTACCAGGGAGATGTGGGAGGACTACACATGCATACATCTTGCACAGCTGCATTGCATACCATGTATTTTCTTCTACCATGTAGAGAGAAGGGAAAACGTTTTCCTGTTAGATGACTTTTACAAAAGAAATACTTTTCTACCACCCTTTGATTAAGACTTTCCTTTGTTATAAGGTTGAGGAAATGCTTTTCCATTTGCTAGTCATGCTGAGTTCAATAACATTGTTAAATGTCTAATAACATTGTGTAGTTTGTATTTCCCTGATACTCTTACTGACTGTACGTATCTTGGTCTTGTATCATTACAAATCAAGAAAATGTATGTCACATCTTCTCCATTAAAGTGTTTTCACTTCACATATATTTCCTTTACAGAGTGGTGCAGTAGTTAGCATTGTCACCTCATAGTAAAAGGTTTTCCGGTTAGATTCCCAGCTTAGTTGCCTGTTATGTGGAATCTCCATGCCTTCTTGTGTTTGCATGTTTTTTTCTCTGAATGTTCCAGTTTCCTTCTACCTTCCAAAGGCATGCAGTAGTTGGATTGGACACTCTAAATTAAATTAACCATGAGTGTGAGTGTGTGTGCATTCATGTGTGTGGTATGGAAGAACAACTTGGGCAGAGGTAGCCACCATGCAGTCTGAACATTCGATATGGTTGATGGTCACTGTTGATGTGACACCTTGACCCCATGTGCAAAAATGGGCATAAAGGAGTTATGGATAGATGTAAAGATGTTCCCTATAACTGACTATAATTTTGAAGTGCAGCATGAAGGAGTTTTACCAAGGAAAGTATATGCTGAGAGATGTAAAGCAATGATAATGACTTTGTGAGCAAACCTCGAGCTATTGTAATCATTCCTGCATACTTTTGGAAGTGTAATTGTCTAGCAATTAGCATATTAGATATTATTTGTATAGTACAAATGTTTTCCTGATTTATATAGTTTTAATGTATGGAGAGAAATGAAGATGGAAACAGCAAAGTTAAAAAGGAATCATTTCTATGACATAAAATTCATGCTTGCTTCACATTTAACGTCTCTGACTTATTTCTTCCTTTAGTTAAATACATATTTTACAAATAAGTAATGAGGTTTTCACTGAAGAAAGTAAAACAGCTGATACATGCTTAAATGATTTCTGATGTTTTATCATCCTGCCTCTGTAGGCAATGAAATATAACAATCTATGTGATGTAGGTTGAGGAGGATCCTAGGGCTGTTAACTTAAATATTATAAGAAAATGTTTTGAGAAATGCATTATGGACATTTATAATTCACTAATGGACATTTCACTGCACAGATTTCTCTAAGCAGATCTAAACTCATGAATCATGGATATTTGAAAAATGACCAATATGGCAGTGGATTATGGGTTATCTCTAGTGACAGTATATTAAGATCACTGTATGGCATTTGACAGTCAAAACTCTGTACTTCTGCACCACAGAAGCATGCCACTGGGGTGTGTGTCAACCAATGTAATAGAAATATATCTATATTTTTGCCAACTTCTTTCAATGCTGCAATAGACTATCCTAGTTGTTTATTTGAATTTGAATTTTTGTCCCCTGCTAAGCCTCATACTGAACTCTATTCCATGTATAACTTGCAGCAGGTTTAATGTATGTTTCTATAGTATTGTATAATTTTGTATTCCTGCATTGTGTGACATTTTTAACTTGTTTTAGTAGATTGTAGTGGAGCTTTTCTCCCCGGGCCTCCACTGAAAATGGACATGTATCCAGTTGGACTAGACCGGTTAACAAATGTAAAATAAAAAAAAAAATAAAAATAAATAAGTTTAGTTATTTTTCATTTCCTAGTATTTAATAACACCTACATCGCAAAATATGTGGAGGATTGCATAATGTGTTAAATAACTTCCCAAGAAGATTTACATAATGGCAGTAACAATCTAATTGCAAATTGCTGGCAAAGGAAGCTGGCTTTGAACTTTAACACATGAATATAATATCATGTACTTTAGACTAGTCAGGATGAGTAGACTGCATTTCTTGTAGTTCACGTAGAAATATGTGTAGCTGATTCTTTCAAGTACTTGAGCTGACTTTTTCCAAATATGCAGCATTTAAGGCAAGGCCTTAAGGATGGTTGATCCAGTATGTGAACTATAACAACATGAGATTTTAACACCAGCACAAGTACAAATCTCTCATTGGCCACATACTTGAGCAGCTTGCCCTGCTCAGATGACTATTAATGCTGTTTAAACTCTTGAAAAGATTATGAAGATGATATGTAATTTAGCATAATATACTTATTAAAAAAGAGTTCTTAGGACGAAGTTAACATGCCTCATCGATTAATTCAGGATAAATTTTGCTTGGCCTTAAGAGCATGCATCTCTGTAGGCACTTCAGGAGTTAGAAGTGCAAAAAATGTGTTATGCACATGGCAATCTTTTGTTAATTTTACTGTTAGCTTTAACAGAACCCATAAAAGAGACATATTTATACTTCAGTCTATAGCCAGATTATAGAACCATCTACCACAAAGTTGTAAAAACTCAAAAACTATCAATATACTTATTTATTTATTTATTTATTTAACATATGTTAACCAGGAACGTCCGACTTAGCACAAGCCCTTTTTCAGCGGAGTCCCTGGGTGAAAAGCTCCACAAAAAAGAAGTGATACAAAATAGTAACGGTCAGGATTGTACAATGATTATACAAAGCTTTTAATACAGTTATAAATGTAAAGTACTGAACTAATATTACCTACAAACAGTAATGTATAAAATTAAGGTACAATATAGGTCAGTCTGCAATAGGATACAATTGTGCAAACAAACAAAGGAAGTTAATGTGAAAGTTATAAGAAAACAGATAAGTACTTAGATAAAAAAGTCTAAGGGTAAGGGAATGAAGAAAAATAGGAAGGCAAGAAGAGAGGTAGGGTTTAAGCATAAGTTCATAGGTTCATAGTTTAGTACTAAGCGAACTGCCCTTGCAAGCCATTTTGAGCCTAGCCAATTATCCCTTGTGAGAGTCAAACCCTGCACCTTGTGTTTGTAAGGCAAACACCTTAGCCATTAAGCCACCCTCCCAACTGGGCATACAGACTTGATTTGTATATAGTGAACTGATATTCACTCACAACATTAAGGAACCCATATTCCTTGAAGATCAGCTGGCCCACACGAGTGCTTTTGAGTATATAAACATATCAGTTCCTGACACATGCCATCCATGTATTATAATACATTAAATACCAGTCCCTTAAGGCTACTCTCTGCTTTATGCCACAATGGTGCTTTACAATGAGGACAATCCTCAGGTGGGGCAATTATATCTTCCTCGGGTAAAATTGTAATACTATCTATAGACAGTCTAAGATATTTTGTAAAATTATTTATAATAATATGAGATTGGTCAAACCATACTACTTTATTTCTTTCAGATTCCTCTCACCTGAAAAGAAGTACATCTTTAATTGTAGTTGATGCACTGTATCTTTATTTATTTTTATGTCCTTAGCCTCTCCTTTCCTTTCTTTATTTAATTTTTAGATGATCATTTTTTCTGAGATTTTTAGTCCTGGTGGCTGGCTTTCGTTTTCACTAATATAGCTTTACTACCGGGAACCCAATAGATCACATGGCTTTACACTGAATTTATTAATATCAGCCCTTATTTTAACAAAAATTCCATCAGCAACACAACAGTACACCTTTGCTAAAGAACATGCCTGTATCTGATGCAAGATTTTGGCCGACTGTGATATAAACATCATCATTTACTTTAGAGCCAGACATGGTTCCATAGCTGAAAAAAAGTACAGGATATGCCATATGATTTGCAGTGCTGTCTGTAATCATAATTTCCTGCACATTCTGTAAGAGAGTATGTGTTACATATCTTGGAATGCAAGTCTCAGAGAAACTGTCAGCTATAAATTGAATGTACATTAATAGTGTTAGCTGCCAGATTTGTTCAATTTTATTTTTACTAGTGATAGGTCAGTGTGTCCTTTTAGAATGTCCTTCTGTTCACCGAGTTAGAAGTAGCCATGTGAGTCCATCCCTAATTTGCACTGACCAAGAAGCGAATGCAATTGAATGGCATCTCATCAAACTACATTGTACAAAATGAGAAGGAGAAACCAAATGCAAGAAGGAGGAGCTAAAATGAAATTTCCAGCAGTAGTAGGCGTAAAACCAGAGTGCAAACAGCCTATGACACTGCACTGAGCGTAAACGAGAGTGCAAACAGCCTATGACACTGCACTGAGCGTAAACCAGAGTGCAAACAGCCTATGACACTGCACTGAGCGTAAACCAGAGTGCAAACAGCCTATGACACTGCACTGAGCGTAAACCAGAGTGCAAACAGCCTATGACACTGCACTGAGTGTAAACGAGAGTGCAAACAGCCTATGACACTGCACTGAGCATAAACCAGAGTGCAAACAGCCTATGACACTGCACTGAGCGTAAAACAGAGTGCAAACAGCCTATGACACTGCACTGAAACTTATGCAGGGATTTGAGTATGTGAGCATGCAGACCACATGAGTCCTGAATCACTGAAGATGGCTAGATCATGTGATACTGCTTGCCATCAGGTGTCAAATCTTGGATAGGAATAGTCATTCCACACAGTGTGCAAACAGACAGACAGACAGACACACACACACACACACACACACACACACACACACACACACACACACACACACACACATGCGCACACACATGCAGGTATGTGCACTGTACATTACAAAAATATACAATGAAATATTTTGGTCTGTTGTGTCCCTAGTAATATCACTTTGCCGCAGAACTGATTCCTAAGAACATTCCTCCCTGAAAGGAAGGAAGTGTGTAAAGGCTTTCCAATAAGCATTCACCAAAGCTGTGAATGACATAAATCCATTTCTTGCAACTGTCCCTGAGGTTGCAGAATTTCCCTGCATTTGCCTGATTGTTTTATTCTGTTCCTCATGGTATATACAGATTAGTGACAAATAGTTAAGGATGGTAGATTCTATATAACAAAAGTCATCTGAGTTTCAGCTCTAAATATGCTGCAGATACCTCAAGCTAATGTACAACCTGTTATTCTGGCTACTGTCTGTGTATGGTAGAGCCATACGTTCCAAAGTCAAAAGAATAAAATTAGCTTAAATAAGTGCCGCATAGGAATAAACAGAGACCTAATTAATAAATGCATACATGTTCTCTGTCTGTCAATGTGCCCCTTTCTCCCACTGTTACCTATTCCTGCATTCTGATTCTTGTGCTAAGAAGTTGATAACTATGGTTGGGTTCCCTACCCTGGTGATTCCACTCACAGGAATAAAAAAACTAAATGGAGGAAAAGCACTCTGTGCTTACAAGTAATGCTGCTTATTGTTTATCTGTGACCCCAGCTGTACTTACAAGGCGTGCTGGTTTCCATGAATTACTCTGCCTCATGTTATACTGACATAGGAGAGAGGGAGGCATTGTCACCTGCTCTTCCAGTGGCCTAGGTTCAAACACCAGCTCCTGCACTTAGTGTAGTTGCAGTGAGCAAGAGAACAGAACTGCTGATACAGAGTCAGTAGGCTTCTCTGGGGTGAAGGTTGTGGTGTCATAGAGCACTCCCTCTTTCTTCTGCACTGAAGCCTTCTTTTAGGGACCTATTTCTTGGTATCTTTATACTTTGGTGAGTACAATATGCAGTGAGTTGTGGTCATTCACTGAATGTGCCAGGGAGATGTGCTTTGGTGGCTCATAGGGTGAACCCTTTTCTAAGACTGCTAAGTATAGATTGTCATATTAGCATTTATAAATACAAAAAACACCAATAAATTGAAAAAAAAAACATAACAATGCAAATTGCTTTGAGCAGTAGATAAAGACAGTATAGCATGTAATCCAAAAGGGGTTTATTCCTGCTTAAACGATTATATTTCAAGAAGGTTATAGTAGATTGCAAATATACAGCAATCTGTATTGTGAATACAGTATGTAATCAGTTTGTCTATTTCTTGCCTTAGGTATTTGTTTGTATTTCTCAATTTCTTTCCCAGAATTAATATTTGAAACACATTAATTTACTGGTACATATTACAGACAAATACAATCATACATTCTGGATGCATTTATCAAAATATGTCTGCAATTAAGAGTTAAAGTGATAATTTGATTTCACAATGCAACAAAGTGCAATTAAGAATTTTATACGTCTACATACTACATTTGTTTTCCAGTTGCCTTGTAATAAGCGTGTGTGTGAAGGAACCTTTTACACTAATGCAAGCACAGATGAAATCAAGTACTGGTTGCTATATACATAAAAGGCAACTGATACCAGTCTGCAATAGAACACCTAACTTGTGCAACTGTTAGTAATCACTAAACCCTAAATGAAGTGAGTAAAGACGTATGAAACAGTCCTCTAAAATGTAGAAGTGTGTGGGACACAAAAAATGTGAAGAGAAATGGTTCTTTCTTTCTCATTAAGGGATTCAGAACATTGTAAAGCACTAGTGGTATAACAACTCCCGCACTACAATCCAAAAATGTAAAGGCCATCAACACTACAACATGCATGGGGAATATTGTGCAACAGTAACATATGAGGAAATGTGTGTGTATGAGTAGGAGTTAATAGAGTGCGATTTAGAAATGAGTGTAAGTCAAGACCAGCTTTATATAACTCGTGTCGAGAGTGCTCCTATTAAATATCTTTTGGCACAACATATTTTTAAAAACATCTTTGTTCAACCTCTATATATGCACTGAATATACTACATTACTATAAAGGTTGCCCCAAATCTGTGTTTATACATTCCACTCCTCCTTGTTTTACAGCTGTTAATCACACCATGAGCCTTGTCACATCGGTATATAACTGCGGTAATTACCAGAATGCTCCGGAAGTCACTCCCATGTGGTCATTTCAGAATGCAGTTTACCTTCTGTTATAAAAACTGCTCTTTGAATGAATATTATATAAAACCATAAAAATCAAACCCAGATAAATGTGTAGACAACAAATATTCTCGTTAGAGAATCTCGAGTTTGCAGTAGTGTCAGTATGTCATTTGTTGTACTGAAAATTAACTTTTTTTTTTTTTTTTTTGTTTTTGCAGTTGAAAGCTATGGCAACTTGCAAGTTTTGGAAAACGGATCTCAGTGAAAACTGATAACAGTGTTTCCAGTTAAAAAAGGTATTCATTTATTTTTAGCTCATTATTCCAAATGCCTGATTATGGAAAAGCCCTTCCCATTGGCAGATAATTTCCTAGCACTCACTTCCTAACTGGTATTCGAACCAGTACTGCAGTGAAAGTAACTTACCAACTGAAAAGATATGTTTACAAATCAAAAGCAAAAGTTTAATAATATTCCTGTTTTTCCTTCACATTTATATCAGTTTAACAGGATCATTGTATGATTTGCATTCATGCATATATACATAATTAATTTTTTTCTTTTCTCTAATTTTGCCATGTGCACTGATCAGGGTCATAATGAACTTTTTATTTTAGTTTCTATTTCTTGATCCCTTAAATGAATTCTGAGATATGTAATAACTGTCTTTCATTCACAGCAGTCACTCGACTGTTTAATAAAAAAAATGTGTAACACTTGCTTACTGTGGTTTGGAGCTCTCTCAGTTTTCCCTTCAGGATGCCCCTATTAAAGATTTGTTGTTAAGAGAACCTACTCAGTTAAAATACAATAAATATATATTATATAATATAAAATGCCACCATGTTAAATGAAAAAACAAAACAAAAAAAAAAAGAAATGCCTTACTTTTCTGAATGTATTCAGAAAAACATAATTTATTAAAAATGCACATTAGTTAATATGCCTACTTAAAATCACGTATTTTTATTTAAATGACTCATTTAGCATTACTTTACTTTTAGATCATTAATGATGCAATCCGTATTTTCTCCTTAGCTGATGTAACCCGATCTTCTTGAATGATAGAGCAGTACATATTGCTTTGCAGGCTGTGAGGTGTACAAAAAAAATGAGAGCTCTGTTTCTAACTTGCTAGCAAAACATCTTTATTTTTAATAATCAGTACCACACACACACACGCGTGCGCACACACACACACACACACACACACACACACACACACACACACACACACACACACACACACACACTCCAACATTCAGAAAATCTTTAATCTAGAGTTAAATACTTTGAAATGTACTTACTATAAATTTTTATTTTTTGTACATTGGTATATTTTATTGCATTTCCTTCATGAAATTTTAGCATTTCAGTGTATTAACTTGCACAAGTTAGCAACTTACTTAGTGCAAATTTATAGGTGTTGTGCTTGTGCTGATGTTGTAGTCCTTCAAAGACATTTGCTGTGAAATGAAATGCTATTAGCTTCAGTTTTTGGAATGCTTCCTACATTTCCTTGCTACTTTGTCATGCATTGCTTTACTTCATGTACCTATTCTTACCTAGTAACGGTTAAAGGTAAGAAAGGAGCACTGTACCTAACACTGTTTCCAAACAAGTTGGACAAAACATGGCACCAGAACGTGTCATGTCCACAGTATTAAAATAAAGGAAAAAAGAAAATCCTTCTTGCCTGCAGAAGAGATGGCCAATGACCCTTGTCTACTTCAAAATGTCTCTGTTTCTGAAAGCCACTGACAAAAGGTTATAGTATTGCTGAGACAAAATGTGTCAGTAACTGTTGCATGTGCTGTTAACTTTCGTGCCTCAATGACGTATTTAGCAAAAGTAAGATACAGGAAAGGAAAACAGGTTAGATGGAGGTCAGCTTTGCTGGGCTCAAAATTGCTAGCAAAGATGGAAAGCTTCCAGTATGACTCATGTTGTAAAATGCAGCTTCCCAAGTGACTTTCACTTAAGAAATACCAGCATTTTCTTATGTCTAAACATATATAACTGTAGCTAAAATACAGTCTAGATACCTCTTCTAAGAAATAAGCCCTCTGTACAAAGGTTTCACAGTCATAACCTTAAAAGTCTAATTTTGTGGCTGAGAAGTAATCACAAATTGTCATGCGTTACAGGAAGCAGCCGTGAACCACAAGCTCCTTCCTTAGAGACAACAATATATGAGATGGAGAAAGCTGACAGAGTAATACAGCATGTAAAGAGGAAGGCAAAAGTTTTTATTTTAACAACAGTAACCAAGAATTAATAAAAGACAATGTGTTAACATGTTGTTCTGATTCTACTCTATTATTACAGAGAGAGAAAAACACATCATTAAAAGAACAACTGGCAAATTTAAAAGCTAAAATGAAAACCATAAGAGACAGATCAGTGCTGGAAGAACCTAACTGTAGAAATAAAAAAAAACTTGACAATGAATGCTCCAGAAACAGTTGAGCACAAGGATTAGATTTGAAGTGCAGCATTTAGCATATTGCCCAGGGCTTCCTGAATCAAGTGCAAGGTTAGCAAGGGCATTCATAGTACTTCTGACACAAACACTCATGTGATACCCATTTTTACCCTGTGCAAAACCTGTCACTTGAGGATGCGTGATATTATATGGCATCTAGGAAAGAATTGCAAAGTTGAAGGCACCAGGGTGTACACTGAAAATGACTACTCAGTGGAAGTCCTTGCCAAAGAGCACAGTTCCATGAGTCAGTCAGGGGTGCAGAGCAAACGGTTTGAATATCTGATTCTTATGCCTCACTTCACTGAGGGTTGAGTGCGCAAAAGAAGTAAAACCCTTCCCTGACCCAACAGATGCTCTAGAGTGTCTGAATCATGGTATGAAAGCACAATTACGGAATTAGGGAACAGTAATGAGGTTTATTTATTTGAATTTGTTAATTGGGATAGGTTTCTCAGCAGTAGCAACCTACTACCAAGAGCAGTAAAATGAAAGACTAACAAAGGGCAGCATACATTAACAATGTTTCAGCAGAAGGTGTCTGCAAAAATCTTATGGCATCAGTACCCTTGAGGACTAATGTTTGGATACGTAATAATATGGGCATAGTAGCACTGGCATTTTGTTTCCAGTTGCTGTTAGTTGAGGGTTTTTTCAGTACAGACAGCCATCTTTATATATGAGGATGTACAAACTAGGTGATGTGAAGATAGCTAGAAGGATGCATTTGTATTATATTTATCTGAAGTCAAGGGAAATTGACACACATTACATTAGCTTCTTGTAATTTGAATGAGGTTGATTGTTTGAGCCTCTAAAACACTAGTGTATTGCATGATGCCCTTTGTTAACCCCTGTGGAGGGCACTAAACAGAAATTATAAGTACTACAGGAAGTAAAGGGATAACTAGCGAGACACTGCTGGATGTGTAAGATATTAGATACGACAATTTAATGCGACTAAGTTGTATATTGTGCCACATACTTTGCTAATTGAGTTAACAATGTCATGCACTAAATTATGTATCCATTTTTTCTGAAGTTTAATTAATATAAAGATGCCAGTCTGAGTCTGTGGAGAGTAGGGACCCATGGAAAAACATACGCAAATAAAGGTGTCTTTTCACTATCAGTACTTTAAAAGACAAAATTTCTGATCAGGGCATAGGTTACTTATTACACTGGGTCTGCTAAAATTACTCTAATAAGCATCCTTTGACTACAGCAAATAAGTGTCATGGTTATTATTAAGCAAACAATAGTGCTGTGAGTTGGGATTTGGCATAACATTTAAGGTGTTTACCTCCCAGATACAAGGTGTACCCGCGGTGGTGGTGCTGCGGTAGCGTTGTCGCCTCACAGTAAGACGCTGTCCGGTTCGATTCTCAGCTAGAGCATCTTCTGTGTGGAGACATGCGTGAATGGGTGTACCTTTGTTGAAGGTTGTGTGTCAGGACTGGTAAATCGGCACATAAAAATATCAACTACCAATCATTAGCAGAATAGAGTTCCGCTGTGGCGACCCCTAACCGGGAAAAGCCAAAAGACACAACAACTTCCCAGATACAAGGTACAGGGTTTGATTGTCAGCTTTGAGAGAAATTGACTAAACTTAAAATGGCCCAAAATGGCAGCTAGCATAGTACTTACCTATGCACCTATTTAGTTGCATGCTTTAAAATTCCTTTGCTAGTACTTGCATTGGACTACTACCACAATGATTTTCTAAATGTAGGTGAGTAAAGAGTCTTAAGTAGCAACAGCGTACAAAGAGAGAAATATCTTAGATGAAAGTACTGCTGTTCTAAGTGTCATTTCATGGACAGGGAGTTAACTGGGGTATGCTCGTGGATCAAAGTTTGCTGTGAAGGTACTAATGCAGACATTTTCTGTCTGGGCATTGATGTTACTTGAGATGTTCAAATGAAGGAACATTTTCCACTTCCACTCTTATAATAAAAGTTATGCATTTTCTGTGACAGCTGTTTAAATGTGTTCTACTACCTGTTGCCCCCCCTCGCCTTTTAGCCTTTGCTACCTTTTCTGTTCCTTCCCATTTACATGAGGACATGACTTGGCATTCTGCGGGGGCTTTGTTGGGGTTGCTGTTTGTGCTCATGCTGCAGGTGTGGTGTAGTTTGTTGTGAGTGTGAATGCACATAGCTTTGGACATGTCACTTCCATCCATGATGCTTTTCCTTAGATCACATGACTGCATGACCTTTCCAGCAGTATGGTTCCTGCTGTTAACATGGCGGTAATATCCTGCTCTCCACATGATGGTACCACGCTAGCAAACATTCATCTCTAATCAACACTGGGCCAGACCACATGATGGTACCATGCTAGCACACATTCATCTCTAATCAACACTGGGCCAGACCACATGATGGTACCACACTAGCAAACATTCATCTCTAATCAACACCGGGCCAGACCACAGTACAGACTCGGATCCAGTTAGCACTGCTTGATGGTGTTTTGCTTCTTCCCGAATACTCTCCAGTATGTAGACCAACACCAAGGCAAAACAAATGCTTCAGAGTAACACAAACACTTGACTGGCAAAATCATTTATACAGTACGTGAGGTATAATTACTTATGTATGTAGCTACACATGTTTCGCTAATTCTGTTAATGCTACTAGCCTATGCTCATTTCTGAAAAGGACCTGAGGCGGAAAGAGACCTGAAATATGAAGATGTTATTAAAGAAAGAACAACACAATTACACAATGTGTAAATTGACATTGTGACATTAAATTGTGAAAAAGACATTTTCCAACACATATTTGCATTTTGACAGTGGACATCCTTTTTATCAAAAAAGGGGAATAGTGAAAGGTCAGATGATTAGGGCTTCAAGAATGACAAGTTTAAGGGAACAGTTCTTGAAAGAAGTGGATTTCATTACTACACTTTTTTTTAGAGAGGGGTTATCCTGAAAAACCTATTGAGAACATAGCTAAGGAAGTTATTGAGAACAGAGACAAAAAAAAAATTCCCACTACTAGGTAGTGAAGGGTGTGAGTTTGATAAATGTTCTTTTAAGGTTTCTAAAAAGAAAGGTGCCTTTGTACACACTTTCTCGATGACTTCGCCTGAAGTGGAGAGGATCATTACAAAATACTGGCCGGTGTTAAAGGGGAATGCAAAAATTTCTGATCTTTTACCTGTCCAGCCCCATTTCATTAGGAAGAGAGACATGCATCTCAGGGAATGTATGGAGAGAGGGTTAGGAGTGCAAAGTGGCCAGAGTAGGATGAAGAAAGGCACTTATAGGTGTGGGGCCTGTCATCAATGTTGTTATGTGCTCAACCAGGGTTCCTTATATGTTCCGTCTAGGAGATTCAACATTCAAGCTTCCCAATACTTTAATTGTTGGACTAAGGGGGTAGTGTACTTGGGCATGTGCATGCAGTTCTCAAGTATTTATGTAGGGAAAACAGGCATTTGAACAGGAGGATTTACAAACATATGTATGAGGTTAGTAGAGGGAAGGAGACAAATGCCTTTTACAAACATTCTCATATTTGCAAAAATATGGATATAAAGTTTTTTGTATTGGAAAAGGTATTTATGGACCCCCGGGGTGGTAGCTGGGAATCCAGATTGGAGTATAGGGAGTTGCTTTGGCAACTTAGACTGGATGCTGGAAAAGCCCCGGGGCTCAATGACAACATTAATATTGGCAGTGTCCTAAAATTAAGAGCTGCCAGATTATGAATTTTAATCACTTTGATTGTTTCTTGGTGTACACAATACATAGAATATTTACACACCCACATGTATTTAATGTGCACATTTGTAATTATGAACAGTTTAGCATTCATTTCATTGACTTTTATTGTTTTTAACAACAAATGTATAAGTTTTTGCTTGTATTATTTGAAAAAAATAGGGTTGTATGTATTTCAGTCTTTGGCGAGGAAGAGCTGTCACATGTTGTAATTATGCTATTTAAGGTGATTGAACACAAAGTTATGGGTTCTGAGGAAGCCTGGTATTTGGACTGGGTGAAAGTGCTTAACTTTACTGTGTTCACATTGTGTTTTATGTTTTGGAGGCGAAGCCTTATTAAACCAGTGTTTTATTAACTGAGTGGAGATTGTTTGTGGATCCTTATCCTGTGGCCAAGTGTTTTTCTTGGTTTGGTGCTTGTGCTAATTTTGGTACTCTCCAGCTACATGTCCACACATGTTCATAGTATGTGCCATGCTGCACAATATGATCCTGTGGAAACCGCTGCAGCAGGAACAGCATGGGGCAGGGCCAGACAGCCCCCCACCATTGCCAAGGCCTGCACAGGCACAGCGTGACTCGGAGGAGGAACAGTCTGAACCTGCCCCTGTAGGCAGAAGGAGGCATGCACAGTATGCCCAGGCCTTGGCAAAGAGAGAACACATAGCACACACACTGACACTGTAGGGATCCAGTGACTGATACCTCTCTCCGACTCATATATACAGTAAAAGGAATGTCAAACATGACCCTGCCTGAGCTTTGCCATGTACAGGGAGTGTACTATGTGCATCCAACATAGTCAACCCTCCAGTCCTCAATACTGGCCCATTGACAAGGTAAGTCACTCTTCCTATCAGTTACTGAATGGAGTAGTATGTTATCATACTTGTATGTATGATATGGATGCAAGCATGCAAGGGAATTGGGTGGCTGAATGGGATAGCAGCAGACAGCTATATGGGACAGCAGGAAATTCATATCGGATACTGGTGTCAACATACTAGCCAGCACTACACAAGGTGACAACCCCCCCATTGCAGTACATGTGATCGCCCAAAGAAATGTGGGTGTCAGAAGGTCACACACATGCATGTCAATGAGGGTCGCATATCCACCACCAGCCTCACCCAGCAGGACAGGTGTAGATGACCATATAGAAAGGCTGGGCTAAGGCCCCCAAATGATGGCAATGGTGAACAACTCCCCACCAGACCTACATAGACATACTACAAGAGATCTGGCAGTTGCATTCCAGTTCTGAAGGGTAAGAAGTCTGAAACTGAAATATATGACATTAAGATCTAACATGTGTACTCTACTGATGTGCCTCCTGTCTGCATGATAGGTCACAATACAATATGAAATGAAAGCCAACAGAGTAAGTGAAATACCAGTACAAACATATCAAATGTTAAAGTCTGCAGGCGTGCAGCCCCCACAATCCCATCTAGAAATGCAGTAGCAGATGGTCTGCAGCACTCTCAAATGGCCTACATTCCTCTGGCAAAGGCCCATGCCTCACCCATAGTGCCAATGTATGGAATGTCAGGGGATTCCAACTACCAACCTAACAGTAAACAGAAAACAAATGCAAGGCCATATTGACAAATGCCAGTAGCATGTCTCCCCATGTCCTACTGCAAGGACTGTGGATCAGGCCATAAATACTACTGGGATAAAAGCCCAACTATAAGGATACCTCTGAGACATTGCTTACATAATGTTAGGTGGAGGAGAGAGGGTGTGGTGTAAAGACATGGATGTCATGGAGTGTGTGAAGTCTGAAACTCCAGTGTCCACCCATACTACTCCCGACTGCAACCCCATGAATGAATAGCCACAAAACCGCTTGTAAAGTACAATGTGAAGGTAAACTGACCAGATACAAGTCCTGCCTCTGGATAACCTGGGGGTATCTGTACAGCTGAGAGGTATGGCCCCAGCAAGATATGGCCATTCTGTGATGTTGAGAAAAGCACAAGAAGGGAATCCCCAGCCAGCATACTAACAAGGTGCTGAACCATTTACACAGAACCAGCAGTCTATTGTCTGTAGCTACCCCTCCACAATGGCAGGTGTGTGCCAGAATGTGTAGTCTATTACACCTCAGAATATTAAGTCTCAGCTTCATTAATCTTGTATTTCCCAGTAAATAACTGTGAGCAAAGAATGAAAACTGTCAGTAGTTGATGACATGACACATCACAGTGTAAAACAGTGCATATGTCAGAATATCTATGCTACAACCAAACATGTCACACAAGCAGCACAGACAGCAATAGTTACAGTATCCCCTGTATGATAAGCCCATTGTGTCTCCATATTGGCACCATATCTACATATATCCTGCAGAAACAGTTTGCTAGGTGTAGCTGTAGCACACAAAACCCTGAACTGGAGTCCAATCCTCCCTGGAATGGATGCACACACTCAGTATAAAAGGTCATACTGAGCATGCTCCTACACTTAGAGAAATGAAGCCCATGTCTCACAACACAGTGGACTACAGATATTGGTTATTCGCAGCTGTCTGTGCACACACACCAAATTGTACACTATTGATACCTCACACACACAAATTGCATAGGAATATACACACATATCAAAGGCCAACATAATATAATGTGTCAAACATACACACACACAGGGGAAGAGAATGACAGACAGCAGACAGCGACAGAGAGAATCCCATTATGAGGCCTGTCCCACCCACTACACATCCCATTGGCCTTTATCACATGATGTGCTGATGTCATTCACTGTAGAAATTCCTTTGGTTAGCCCTCAGCCCTATAATGTCAGTGGTGCTTGTGATAACTGTGTAACACTACAGTACAAATAGGTATCCATGTAGCGGTTGTAATCCCAGTCCTGTCTAATGTGAAGTTGTGTGTGTGTGTGTGTGTGTGTGTGTGTGTGTGTGTGTGTGTGTGTTTTTCTAGATGAATGTGGTTGAAGCCATTCACACTCACTAAATCTCCCGTATTCCTCCTTCAGCACTGCTGCTGATGTCACTCACCTTCAAAGATACCTTTGCACAGCTCTCTCCAATATGTAAGCTTCATGGTGTGCATGATAAATGTGGAACAATGTAGTAGCAATAACTATATCAGTATGGGTTTGAATCTCATCCCTGGCAAGTGTTTGTGCATGTACATATATCTGCATATGTATGGGTGTACCTCAAAGATTTTGGCCTCATTTACACCCGGTACACATCTCAGTGCCTGGCTTTAGCAGTCCTGCAAATATCATCTACCTTATAAGTACCTGTTGGCAACCCTAAACCATGTAAGGTTAGTGGTGCATGTGGACAATGTGTCACCATAATGGTCCAAAATGATAGTTAGATAGAGGTTTGAACCTCACCCCTGGCAAATGTGTGTATAGGGTAAAATATTTCTTGGAATCTCTCACCCACTACATCACCCAATGCCAGTATTTACAAGGGCTGGTGATGTTCCTCACCTTAGAAGTACCTTGGGACAACATCAATTTTATGGCTCTGGCTAGTACCATGCATTCATCTACCTGTTTGTACAGTGTATATGTGTATGATTCCACAGTCATATGGCTACATCCCATTGACATGGGTGCAGTGAAGACATCCACCCCTGTTTTCATGGCTGCAAAGTCAGCTTTGAAGAGTTTTTTCCAGGTGGTTATCTTTGTGGGTGGTGTGGCTGACATGTTGAGTTCCATGTTGATTACAGCCTGTGTGAATCTCACCATGCAGTGATTGACATCTGGGGATGAGCACCTGTCCCATATTTAAGTGGTCAAGACAGGTCAAGGTTGTTGCATCTCCGACCAGGGGTCAGTATGAGCTGGTCTAGGACAATGGAAATGATGAATCCCAGCAGTGTTGGGCCACTGTACTGGTGAATAGGTGCATTACCCAGGTGATGGAGGGGTAGTTAAGGACTTGTACTATGTCAGTGTTGCAATGGACCATCAGAGATAGCAGGGTGTTGAGGAATTTGCATGTCACGTCATACCCATCAGAAAACGCATGCTAATGTAAATCTTGTGTCACAGACTGTATGTATGCACATATATCTTGCAAATACACATGCTTCAGCACTGCCTAAGTAGCTCAGTCTGTTAAAAGTCTTGCATGCAGTACAGTTTGCTGCACACAGTCCTGGGTTTGAATCCAGTTTGTTGCACTTCAATTACATTCTTGTGAATACAGCAAATAATGACTGAGTCATGCAAGTTTAACCAAAACAGGTTGCTGCTCCTGAATTAACTGCTACCCGTGTTAGCAAGTCAAAGGCCTGTAGGTAGGGACACACTGAACATATTTGTATAGCCTACCTATATGTCACCTACTACTCTCTGATTGGCAATGTTACATAACATATGTACCTTAAGCACATGCCTCAACTGGACTGTTATGGTACCCTCACCCTGACTCTGCTGTAATAACAGAGCTGATACTGCTCCCTCAGTTGTACATACAGCTGACTGTTCTCCTAAGTGTTCACACTCCCCACTATGAGTCCTAGGCTGCAGCCAGCAACATATGGAGCTGTATGTTCAGCTACCTGCTACAGACCTACCATAACTCACATTCCCCATGAACAAGGGATCCACACAACACCCATACATAAAGGGGTGGGAGCAAAGGTCAAGTGACACCTAGAACAAGGGATCCACACAACACCCATACATAAAGGGGTGGGGGCAAAGGTCAAGTGACACCTAGAACAAGGGATCCACACAACACCCATACATAAAGGGGTGGGAGCAATGGTCAAGCGACAGGAACATGTCCCAGCCTGCCCCATACAGAGCTGATAGATCAGCAGCTACTGCAGCAGCATGCATATTCTGATGGGTATGACGTCTGACACACGTCTCTTCCTCCTTACTCACCTGAACTGACAGATAATCACAAAGTCATTTGACATTGGCCAAACATAGCATGCAAAACTGTGGACATATCTCATAAATCTCAAAAGTGGACAGTATTTGTACGTACTCTCTGCGATGCTGCAGTCTCCACACCTCAGTAATTTCTATCTGAAAGACTAAGAAAGTGGCCAAGGCCTACATGGAGGTCTTAAATATTGCACTGCTGTGCCATGTCATTAGTTAATGAAAGTGCAACCCAGCTGTTCTGGATGCTATTAGCAAATCTGACCCATGGATTGATAAACAGGCAATTACCTGTTAATGAGCATTACCTACAAAAGACAAGCAGCTGCCTATGAAAAACAGGTCTGTAACTTGCTTTACTAAGACAAACTGTGATTTAGGAAGCATTTATCTTGAGGAGTTGTTCACAAAAGGATTACATCACACTACCAGGTATGTAATACAAGTCCCCATATAATGGGATGCAGCTGGGAGGATGCAGTTATGGAGAATAGGGATTAGAACAGTAGGCCTGTAGTACATCTCTGGGAATGACATGTTGGTGACACTCTGCTGTCCAACAGCTACAGGCATGCCTGTGTCTACTGTGACTTAAATCACAGCTGTGGCCCTCTCACTCACTCCTATAATAGTCCGCTCCTGTATGAATGCTACTGGATTATGTGTTACACATATTGACAGTAAGTAAGGGGGGACACAGCTGTCATATCACATGACATACTTTCATTCAGCCCCTCTCAGTCTGTGAATGTCACACAAGTATAGTTTTGACATTGTAAAGGTGTCCCTGACTGTTTTTGATGTATTATGGCTAGGCCACTGTCTTGTCAACATTCGCATCTCATCACTTGAGAGCTATGGCTAGCATACCTGTCAGCCCCCTCCAGCAGGAATTCAGATCATAGCCATTATTAAATGGGGTGACACAGGCTCAACCTCAGTGACAAGAGTGTACATATTGGTCATTGAGTATGAATATAGTAACAGATATTACTGTAGCATAACTGTATTCTGATGGTTCTGGATGTGACAGCCAGATTGTCTACATTCTGAGAACAACCATCACTTATTGTCCAACCATTTGCCAGGCATCCACATATTTGTGGCAAAAGGGCCACATTTATCAAGCACATGTGCACATTCCACAAACATTTGTGTACTGGAGATGTAGGACACCTACAGGGAAGATAACCTACAGCATGTTCACATTGCTGTATGTCATTGTGGTACACTGATGTTGCTGGACTGTCCCCAAATACTTGTACTAACACACACCTATTTTCTGACAATGGCTGTATGACATAGTGCTGGGACATTGCCCATAGGTGACACACCACAGTAGATGGCATTGATGGGTGTGGAGACATACAGTACACTCTGTCATGGCACACAAGGACATAACCAGTATTGCTACTATGTTGCTGATGGGCACATACATAGTGTGTTGATAGACTGCAGGGTATGATGTGAGAGGTAGCAGTGGATAGTGCAAGCCAATTTGGATGGGCAGGGTCTGTACATAGTGGATATCAATGTATCTGGTCCTGTGATGTGTTCCCTTCTTGACTTTCAGAAAGGATGCATCAACAGAGGCACCTGCCATTTTCAGATGCTGAAAATAATCCTGGATGGCCTCAGACCACATCATAACATTCTGCTCTCCAGTGGTCCCCAGCATCATGAACAATGTGCAGCACTGTGGGTTGACCTCATCACAGCTGTCAACCATGTAGGACAGAACCTGCAAGCAGGTTTGACACCAGGCAAAATATATGGTCAATGCTGCATGACAAAGGGTGCCCCTGTGGCCAGGGACCATGCTGCCACTGGTGGAGGGCCTGCTGCACAATAACCACTCTCAGCCACAGAGGAATTCCTGGTGAACCTGGGATCAACAACCAGCTCCCAAACATCCATCAGCCCACACATCGTGGAGATGGGTGCCACATCATCCACAGCAGAGAATCATCCAGGTAAGCCTCCTGTGTTCATCACTGTAATAGTGTGTCATTCATTGCAGCAGCCTCTGCATACCAGATAACTAAATAATTACAGCTTTGGAAGGAAAATTTAGAGGTTCCTAGTGCAGAATTTACATATTTTAAAACTATACATCAATGGCAGAATTCTCTACTCAGCCTTCATATTAAAAATATCAAAGTGAAGGTGTCAATTATATACATATGATTTGGGATTGCCCTATGACTCAAACTACATAGGATAGAGTATATAATGCAGCTTCTTGGGCAGTGAAGATCCAGTTGACCTTGGATCACAAAAGTGTTTGGCTGCTTGGATTTGAAATCCTGTCCAGAATTCGTAAAAAGATGTGTAGCATTCAAAGTGCCACTGTGTAGGAAGTGGCTAAATGGATGCATGTTGTGATTCATAGCTAATGCTGCAGACATGGGAATAGATGTAAGAAGTGATTATATAATACAGAGATAAGATGATCAGCTTTAACAATTGGCTTAAACTCTGGTGTCATTCAAAGGGGATCCAATGTCTGTCTGCCTGGGATGACATGCTGGACAAGCCACGCTGCTTTGCAAGGGACGGCTTGCACCTGTCACCCCTGGGATTCCGGATATTGGCAAAGGCTCTTGCCACCCCCATAGTGCCTTTTTTAGGCAAGGCTCAAATTCTAAACCTACCACCCTAGAACACAAAAAAGGAAAAAAACTAAGGGTAATGCTGCTCAATGCCAGAAGTCTAAATCTCAAAATGCACGCATTCGAGGCCCTTCTCAGTATGGAGAACATCGATGTCTGTGCAGTGACAGAAACCTGGTTCAAGGCTCCTGAGAGCACCCCAGCACTATCAGGTTTTACCTCTTATCATGCGTTCCGCCCCAAAATCCGGACAATACCAAGAAAGGAGGTGGGGTATCCATATTCATCAAAGACACCCACACCTCAAGACTGGTGGCAACGACGATGCATCGGAGACCATCCAGGTGCAATTAACCATAGGCAAGACTGCTCTACAAATTGTAGCATGTTACAGGCCACCCTCACAAACTCAGGAACCTCACATGGCCTTCCTGAAAACACTAGAGGGATAAATGTATCACCAAACACCATCATACTAGGTGACTTCAATTACCCTAATATAGACTGGGAACACTACTCAAGCCCAAACACCCTAGCCCAAAAGTTCCTGGAATTCATAAACTCAAATGCCATGGAACAACTAGTCACCATCCCCACAAGAGGAGAAAACATACTTGATCTCATCATCACGAACATGGGAGCACAATGTTCAACACCGAAGTATACCCCTCACTGGTGAGATCAGATCACAAACTAATCTCGCTGGAGGTCCTCATCCCACCCCCACCTGAAATAAAAAGACCACAGTAAAGAACTTCTCGAAGCCAACTTCACACTTCTAAAGACTAGTGTGGTCTCCTTTAAGGCCCCCGAGCCGGCAGAAAACAGTACTCAAGCCGCTGAATCACTTACAAATGCCTTCTACCAGCACCTGCAGGACTGCATGGATAAGGCAATCCCAAGCAAAACAAAGACTCTTTGTACCAAAGGCAAGCGTCCAGTCTGGTGGACCCCAGCCATAAACAAACTCTACAACAAAAGGAGGAAGCTACTACAAGATAGAGCAAAATCCTTAAAAGGTAAGACACCCTTGATCACTATAAGTAAAAAAACTAAGAGCTCTCATAAAATCATCCAAAGCAAATTTTGAGAGAAAAATAGCTAAAGACTCAAAAGACAATCATAAGGCCTTCTTTAGCTATGTTAGAAACCTGGGAGGAAACTCCCAGATATGCTCAGAACTAGTTCAAAATGATGTGAAGATTACTGATCCTACAGACATTGCCAACATACTGGCTGACAGGTTCAGTGCAAACTTCTCCCCTCCCCAAAAGGAGAGATATCTATACCAAGCGATTGCAGCCCCCAAACATCTCCAACGCCCAAGTGAGAACTGCTCTCTCCAAAGCAAAAACACAGCATCCATGGGACCTGATGGTGTCCCCGGCTGTGTGCTCCACGAACTCAACGAGGAATTAAACCCACAGCTAGGACAGCTGTTTAATCATAGTCTTACCTCTGGATACGCACTCCAGGAGTGGCGCACTGCAACTGTGGTCCCACTTCACAAAGGCGGTGCCTCCACCGACCCTGGAAATTACCGCCCATTAGCTTGACAAGCCTTATCTGCAAAGCCATGGAGAGGATCATAATGGACCTCATAAATAAAGACATAGGGAATTTGCAGACTTTGGATCCATCCCAGTTTGGCTTTGTCAAAGGCAGATCATGCCTTCTAAACTTGGTTGACTTTTTCAAACAGTCACCAAAGCCATTGATGAGGGAAAGGCAGTCCATACAGCCTACCTCGATCTGGTGAAGGCCTTCGATACAATACCCCACTCGGGTATCATTGAAAAACTCATCAGCTTAAATGTTAACCCATACATCACAAGATGGGTTGCAAACTGGCTGAGTGACAGAACCCACAGGGTCAGAGTTGCTGGCGCCATGTCAGACTCAAAGCCTGTCACAAGTGGTGTACCACAGGGCTCAGTCCTGGGCCCACTCTTGTTTGGCATCTACTTTTCCGAAGTACAAGCAAACACAGGAGGGATATGGCTGACAAAGTTTGCAGATGACTGCAAACTGGGCCATAGTAGAAAACACATCTGACACAGATATCCTTCAGAAGGGTCTCACAGAAACAGATAACTGGTGCCAGAGCCATGGCCTAAAGTTAAATGCCAAAAATGCATAGTCATACCCTTCGAAAAACAAGGTTACCCCTAGCTACCAAATAGGTGGCAATCCACTGAGCACAGAAGAAGTTATCAGGGACCTGGGGACCCAGGTTGATAGTAGTCTGTCATTCGACACCCATGTAGCTAAAGTAGTTAGGAAGACCTTCTACATTGCCCACCTTATCATGAAGGGATTCTCATCTAGATCAAGGGAGGTCATAGTCTCCCTATACTCATCACTCATCAGACCAATGATTGAGTACAATGCCCCATTCGGAATGTATCTGACCCGACACTTGCAGCAGCTGGAGAGGCCACAAAAGTTCCTCACCAAAAGGATAAAGGGTCTCAAACATCTGTCCTATGCTGCCCGACTGAAAGAACTCCAGCTCTATTCAGTCGCCGCTTGCTCAGAGGTGACCTTTGCCTAACATACAAGGCCATGTCAAACCCAGATTTGATGAATATGCTTCACCTCAAAAAATCTAGATCCATCAGAGTCACAAGGGCGGGAGACTTAAACCTCGACACGGCTATTAATAGGACGTGCTGGAGGGATAGATTCATCACCCAAAGACTCCCTATGCTGTGGAATAAAATCCCGGTATATGTGAGGCAGAGCACCTCGCTGGCCTTGTTCAAGAGAAATCTTGACCAATGGATGGGAGATCGCAGATATACCCCAGGGATTACCTCAGTGTCACTGCTCAACAGAGGCACAGCAAAATAATGGGTATAGTTCCCCATACTAAAGGGGTGGCGTAAGCCACAAAACTATGGGCTAGGCTTGTAAATGCCCTCGGGCAGATAGCCTAGTATGAACCTATGAACCTATGAACCTATGCAAATGAAACCAGTTAGTCTAATGAGTAGATAACAACTTGAAATATGTGCATCTGAAACTAGGTCATGAGTCATAGCTGTACTTCACAGGTTCTGTGCAACAAGTTGTATGTCACTATTAAAACAAAGATCATACAGGAAATTGTAGAGCTGCAATAACCAAAATGGGAGGAGCAGCAGCTGTTACGCAGCAGAATTTGGTTTGTATAAGTGCTGCTCTCTCCTCGCCATGAGTGCAAAGCAGTATATGCAGCACAACTGGAATGGTAGCAGCAGCGAAATAGCAACCATCTGCATGTAGATCAGCAGCTTGTTACCAACCAGAGCAAGTCAACAAGATATAATATGGGCATCAGCTGAAAATGTATCACCCATAAACAGGATCAGGAAGAATGCATAACCTTCCTATACCAGTATACACCAAGTTATGTCACTCTTACTATAGTAGCAATAAGGGCATTTCAGAGACAAACAGGGCACTTTGGGCAGAGCACAAGCTTCAGACTGTTAAATTCACAGTACATTTCATAATAGAGTACTTGTGCACATAAATTAGCATATCTGTATCCCCAACACAACAGGTGAGAGAGGTTCCACCATGTGATAATTCAATGGCATCACCTGCATCCCAGTACTTGATGCTATAGGGTGCATGCATGTTGCAATAAAGACTATGTTTGGTGCCCATACAGAGTATTACATCAGTATGACATGGTGCCATTCTATAAGGTGCCAGGTTGTGTGCAATATGCAGGGATTGATAGCCAACGTGCCTCTACTGCACCATGGCAGTGACCGTGATTCACACTTCTGGCATGCAATTCCTCTACATTACTGCTTCCCAAATAATGAAATTCTGCAGGGCCACCTTGATGGAAAGTTCAGGCACTGTGATAGTTTGACTAAAATATAGCCAAAAACAGGGTGTACACATCTCATTCCCCATATGTTCCTGCTATGTTTCAGAACATGCAGGATACACTAGAACCATAGTTTCTGATGCTTATGAGGAGTCACGTACAAATACAGAGGATCGTACAGCATGTGTTTGGCCTGATGAAAGCATGGTTCTGATGCACAATATCATCTGTGGTTAACACTGCAGCATACCCTGCCTCAGCATACAATCTGTTTGTAACCTGCTGCATACTACGTAATATGAGTATGAGGAAGTCTGGAACCACTTCAGTAGTCCCTGTAAGCATGCTGCATATTATGTAAAATGATTATGAGGAAGTCTGGAACCACTGTAGTAGTCCCTGTAAGAACCACCACAACAAAACTATCCAGTAGTGACAGGTCTGGGGACAATAAACATCCACCACATCACATTCCCTAAGTTGTGACAAGCACAGTATAATGCATTGCAGGTGAAGTGTTGACATTTAACCCTTATGTGTGGACCATGTTGAGAACACACTGATGGTACAGTGTCACAATGAACAGCATGATGCATGCAGGTTCATAACATGATGAATGTAGTGTTTATAACATGATGCATGTAGTGTTTATAACATGATGCATGTAGTGTTTATAACATGATGCATACAGTGTTTATAACATGATGCATACAGTGTTTACAACATGAAGCGTACAAGCATTGTAACATGATGCATGTAGTGTTTATAGCATGATGCATGTAGTGTTTATAACATGATGCATGTAGTGTTTATAACATGATGCATGTAGTGCTTGTAACATGATGCATGTAATGTTTGTGACATGCATGTACTGTTTGACATGATGAATGTAGTGTTTGTAACATGATGGATGTAGTGTTTATAACTTGATACATGCAGGTTTGTAACATGATGTATGTAGTGTTTATAACATGATGCATGTAGTGTTTGTAACATGATGCATGTAGTGTTTGTGACATGATGAATGTATTGTTTATGACATGATGAATGTAGTGTTTGTGATGCATGTAGTGTTTACAACATGATGTATGCAGTGTTTGTAACATGATGCATGTAGTTTTTATAACTTGATACATGCAGGTTTGTAACATGATGTATGTAGTGTGTGTAACATGATGCATGTAGTGTTTACAACATGATACATGCAGCGTTTGTAACATGATGCATGTAGTGTTTATAACTTGATACATGCAGGTTTGTAACATGATGTATGTAGTGTTTATAACATGATGCATGTAGTGTTTGTAACATGATGCATGTAGTGTTTGTGACATGATGAATGTATTGTTTATGACATGATGAATGTAGTGTTTGTGATGCATGTAGTGTTTACAACATGATGTATGCAGTGTTTGTAACATGATGCATGTAGTTTTTATAACTTGATACATGCAGGTTTGTAACATGATGTATGTAGTGTGTGTAACATGATGCATGCAGTGTTTATAACATGATGCATGCAGTGTTTATAACATGCTGAATGTAGTGTTTGTAACATGATGTGTGTAGTGTTTATAACATAATGCATGTAGTGTTTATAACATGATGCATGCAGTGTTTATAACATGATGTATGTAGTGTTTATAACATGATGCATGTAGTGTTTGTAACATGATGCATGTAGTGTTTGTAACATGATGCACGTAGTGTTTGTAACATGATGCATGTAGCATTTATAACATGATGCATGTAGCATTTATAACATGATGCATGTAGTGTTTATAACATGATGAATGTAGTGTTTGTAACATGATGAATGTAGTGTTTGTAACATGATGCGTGCAAGCTTTGTAACATGATGCATGTAGTGTTTATAACATGATGCATGTAGTGTTTGTGACATAATACATGTAGTGTTTATGACATGATGAATGTAGTGTTTGTAACATGATGGATGCAGTGTTTACAACATGATATATGCAGGTTTGTAACATGATGTATGTAATGTTTATAACATGATGCAGGTAGTGTTTACAACATGATGCATGCAGTGTTTGTAACATGATGCATGTAGTGTTTATAACATGATGCATGCAGTGTTTATAACATGCTGAATGTAGTGATTGTAGCATGATGCATGCAGTGTTTATAACATGATGCATGTAGTGTTTGTAACATGATGCATGTAGTGTTTATAACATTATGTATATAGTGTTTATAACCTGATGCATGTAGTGTTTGTAACATGATGCATGTAATGTTTACAACATGATGCATGTAGTGTTTGTAACATGATGCATGTAGTGTTTATAACATGATGCATGCAGGTTTGTAACATGATGTATGCAATGTTTGTAACATGATGCATGCAATGTTTGTAACATGATGCATGTAATGTTTATAACATGATGCATGCAATGTTTATAGTTTGATGTATGCAGGTTTGTAACATGATGTATGCAATGTTTGTAACATGATGCATGCATGTTTGTAACATGATGCATGCAGTGTTTGTAACATGATGCATGCAGTGTTTGTAACATGATGCATATAGTGTTTATAATGTGCCAAATGTAGTGTTTATAATATGGTGCATCTAGTGTTTATAACATGATGCATGCGGTGTTTGTAACATGAGGAATGTTGTGTTAAAGTCTATGATGTGGAGTGCAGGATTAAATTCCACTGTGCATAAAAGAGGTCCACAAACACCATGTAATCAGAAGGGTGCAGTGCATTACAGTATTTATCTTTACACAGGTCTCAAAAGACACAGTGACATGTAGCTGACAGCACAACTTAGGTGGGGAGCATGCAACAGAGATGGATACAGGGTACATACAGCAATGGGTAATCTGTTTCATAGATAGTGTCCTCAATGGACAGTAAGAGGACACCTCTACATGATTGTGATTGATATCCTCTGCTCTACCTAGAAGTGGCAGGACTAAGTGCATATCATGATGGAGATAATATACTACTGTAAAATATCACCTGTATGGAGTCCTAAGGTGAGGTAAGGTGTTTTTTTTTTTTTTTTGAGGCTGGCAGAAATACTCCCCTACAAACTGGGGTGCTGGAGTGTGGCATACTTAGACTGACTGACTAGTGCAGAGTTTGCATACAGTGATAATCTCTCGGTGCATCCACCCCCTGTACGCAGCTATCCCTCACCACAGATGACAATCCTGGATATGGCATTGATGCTGTCCTCATACTGTTGGATATGACACAGATATGTGCCATGGTAACCATCTTAAGACCCAGAATTCCCTTGCATCTGAATGCCATGACCTAATTGCAGTGTCTATGGTATGGGGTGACATCCTCATGGATGCCATTTAACACACCTATCATTTCCATTTTGGCATGGGTAGATGCAGACTGAACCTGGATGATAGCCCTGCACAGCTGCTGATTGAGCCCTGGTGCCACACACATCAGGGCTATCATCCAGAAACTGCACTATCACTCTAGACAAGGGAAAGGGACATCCATGACAGAGACAGAGAACACCAATGTGAAATGCAACTGTGTCTTGATCTTTGTCTCAGCATCATTGCCAGAGCCTGCACTGGTGTTGGACATTAGCTTGCTGTCATGCCCCAGCCAGTGCAGGAGTGACTGTAGCAGTGCCGTAGCCACATTACAAAACAGAATAAAGCTGACTACCTATACTACATATGTGGTTCTGTGGTTGGTCAAATGACTGCAGACATATGCATCTGTTCCCATTCTGCTGTGCTTCAGTACCTGATATACATATGAGAAACATATGCAGTGGCATTTCTGGTCTTCCTACACTCTGTACATGCACAGTTACTGTATTGATATTCTGGATTTTTAGCATGATAAATCCTCTTCCAAACTGCATGAGAACTGGGGCACTCCTGGCAACCATGCCCATACTATTGGGTCTGATACCTGAAACTTCATCTCCATGCAAGGACACTAGAAACTTCTCCACTTGTGTTAGGCTTGCAGTGATAGGTGATCCCCTCCAGTGGCTGTCATAATTGCTTTTGTGCTGTATGTGCTATGCAGGCCTAGCTTATCATGGCTGTAACATGCCTCCAACATTGCTGTGTTGTGCAGTTCTGGCACTGATGTCATGGACCAGTTGTCACCCATATGTGATCCTGAGGATATTGTTGACCACTATTTTTCCCCACCAGGTGTTACAACTAGATCATTATTCTTAGCTTGGCTGAAGTTGTCCAACCTCTGCCATCTATCTCCTTCAGATGATGATATGAAAATAAGGACATACCTGTAGGGTAGTGACGATTGGTGATGGTATGGTAGCACATAAGCATATGGTGGGTACCATGGCTACAATACAATACAAGCTCTGCCAGCAATAGGAAGACAGTAGATGCCATTCCTCTGCTATGGATGAAGAGGTACTTCTCTTTAGATTAAATGGTAGGAACAGACATATGAAAAAAAAAAAACAGCTGGGGTAGCTGCCACAGTGGGAGAGAACCACTGCTGTATATGTAGGTGAAGGCCAGCTTTCACAGACAGCATGCTTAGTGGCACCTACTGGGTTACATGTCTCAGAGATAATCATGCAAAGGCTCCCTGTTGCTGTCCAGACAGATTATACACCCATCAGTTCAGTGGATGATAAATGGGATAGCATAGGGAAAGGAATGAATCGTACTCTAATGTGCCTCCCCATGTCTGCCGTACAAATATAGAGCTACAACTATTACTAGTTATAAGATGCAGGTAATGATAGTACACTTCAGTAACTTTACCATACTGTGTTCCAAGGCTAACATTTACAAATGCATCAAACTGGTAAAGTACATCTGACTACAGTAATGCAGTACACTATAAACCTAATCAGGTCCTTCCCTACTTTAAATTGGATTCTTTCATGTGAGATACTTTTATCCCACTGCTGCTATATGGCCCATGTTTAGCATTTCAAATGGTAGCCGTGTCTAATAATGGTGTAAAATTATCAGAATTTGAATAATATGTTAACTCATTCACTCTGGAGCAGCTCAGAAAAAGCTGCCTGCTTAATTCCACCATAGGAACAACAGTGCAGCCTGAGCTCATTTTCAGAAAATCCATTTGTAATACTATACAGAAAACAAATGTTCATAACTCTTTAACTATAAGAGCTACACTAAAAATGTAAACGCGAAAGCTGTTCAGCAGACACTGACCTTTCCAAGAGTGTAAATGTTGATAGTGCATATCAAAGTCATTATTAAATATTTGGCAATAAATGCTGATATTGTGCATATTTTTTACCTTTTTGGAAAAGCAAAGCACAATATCTTGGTCTATGTACCATGCAGACCCATACAATTTGAATTTAATTTGTTAGTATGAATGTCAGTTTCAAAATGATACCTTAGCCATTACTGTATGATGCTCCTTTCATGAGATATTCACAGAAATATGATTAATATATTATTTCTCATAACTGATAAATAAACGAAGCATAATATCTCATCACCTGTAACAGACGGAGCCTACATATCAGTGTAGAAGTTGTGCATCTGAATGTCCGCTTCACAATGATGCATCATTTGTGTGATTACCGTGCTCCCTCGCAAAGATATGGGCATAATAATGAGAAGTATTGTAAATGTATAATTTTCATATTCGTACAAGACTAAACAAACTGTGATATCTGTACGTGTGTACAGTGCACAGACATGGTTCTTTTGCTATGTTGTAAGGAGTAACACTGTCTTCAAAATGAGGTATTACTTCACACGATAAGATGCTCCCTTGCAAAGTTATTTACCAAAATATGAAAAAAATCATAATTTCCATACCCTAAGTCCGAAACAAACTTTGATATCTGCCTATGAGTACAACATACAGGCACCATTCTTTTGCCATGTTAGAACTATAAATAATCTTTTCAAAATGAGGTATTACTTAGCACATTCAGGTGCTCTCTTGCAAAGTTATTTACCAAAATATGAAAAGAAAATCATAATTTCCATAACCGTAAGTACCAAACAAACTTTGATATCTGCACATGTGTCAAACATACAGGCACAATTATTTTACCATGTTGGAACCAGCAATACTTTCTTCAAAATGAAATATTACTTGGCACATTCAGATGCTCCCTTGCAAAGCTATTTACCAAAATATGAAAAAAAATCATGATTTCCATAATCTAAGTCAAAAACAAACTTTGATATCTGCACATGTGTCAAACATAGAGGCACAATTATTTTACCATGTTAGAACCAGCAATACTGTCTTCAAAATGAGATATTACTTGGCACATTCAGATGCTCCCTTGCAAAGTTATTTACCAAAATATGAAAATAATCATAATTTCCATAACTGTAAGTCCCAAACAAAATTTGATATCTACACATGTGTCAAACATACAGGCACAATTATTTTACCATGTTGGAACCAGCAATACTTTCTTCAGAATGAGACATTACTTGACACATTCAGATGCTCCCTTGCAAAGTTATTTGCCAAAATATGAAAAAAAATCATAATTTCCATAACGTAAGACAACTTTGATATCTGCACATGTGTCAAACATACAGGCACAATTATTTTACCATGTTGGAACCAGCAATACTTTCTTCAAAATGAGATTACTTGGCACATTCAGATGCTCCCTTGCAAAGTTATTTACCAAAAGATAAAAAAAAATCATAATTTCCATAAGAGTCATTTGCCAAGCTCAGAGAAATGAATTTTACACAATACATTTCATAATAGTGTTTTACTTACTATATTGGTCCGACTTGGTCATGGGTGTTTTCCATTCTTCTCACAAGCTGCATGTTAGCAATCTTGCATGGCTCTCCTTACGCCATTGTGGAGGTTGGTCAAGAACAACGCAATGTCCTCCTCAGTTAGGTGAATGCCATCCGTTCTGAACAGGTGAACATCTTCCGTGGTGATGCCATTATGGCAGATTGTAGAACCACCGACCCTGTGCATCAAGCCATGCATGAACGCGTTATGTAAACGTCCGAACAGCAAAAGTCAGTCTTACCTTACCTGAAATAAAGCATGGGTGGACACTGACAAGGGTGCACAGCCAGGGCACATGTAAAGAGAAAAAGCAGGGTAAGGACCGCCGCTCCACTAATATGCCAAGGACAGGCATGGGGCTCCAGATGTTGGTTATCTGAAGTGTCCCATAGCTGTGCTGGCTGCCCACTCAGACTGCTGATACCACTATGGTCTCATGACCTCCTTCAGTGTCAGCAGTCTGCCTTACCTCTGCCTTTTCTCTTTACATGTGCCCATTCAGCAATGGACCTAAGGGATGAGGGACTGAAGTAACTCACTAATTGCTGTCCTGACCTTCATACATTTACTACCCTCACCTAACATACACTGACTACACCTGAAGGGAGGGAGACTGAGTGGAGAGCAGCACAATGGGACTGAGCTGAAGAGTCTCCAAGTTCCCAACTGCGATCCCGGTGGATCACAAGATCCATGCTGGCTGGGTATGCCCCCCGCGATGCCCCCACCAACCTAAGAGCAGTTGGCAAAAAAGACTGAAGAGGGACCTTCCTGGCACTGGTGCTGAAGGGCTTGGCTGCTAACTGATATGGGGGCACAGAAAGGGCACATGTACACTGAAAAAACAGGTGAGGCACTCTGCTTTACCTCTGCCTTTTCCATTTACATGTGTCCTTTCGGCAATGGCCATTAGGAGTGGAAGGGAGGAGCTAATGTAAACCCTGTTGCCCTGACCTACATACATTGACTACACCTGAGGGGAGGGAGACTGAGTGGAGAGCTACATCAAGGCAACATGTCAAAGGACCAAGACTGACCCAGGATGTGTCTTTTTGCATGTGTCCTTTCCCAGAAGGAAACATTACATCACAGTGGCACACCCAAGCCCATGCTTACCTAGGACAGCAGCACTATGGGAGAAATTTATGGCCATGGTACTCGCCAAAGCATTCGGCACACAGGTTGACCTTGCGAGTCAGGCACCCCCATGACTGCTCAGCATGTTTACCCTTGCTGGCACAGTTTTTGCATCTTGATTTACACCATTTCACTGGAAAGTGAGAGCTGTGCTCAAATCGGCTCACAGCCTCTGGAACAGTAATCTCAGTGCATCTTTTCCTCTTCGTGTAACTGGCAAGTAGATGCAAGCCTAGGTTCCTTCGGAACTGTAACTGTGATGCTGGAATAGCACATCCAGAGCGTGACAGTTGCTGATGGCTGATACTTTCATGGAATATAATGAAAGCATTGACAATGGCCACATCCCATAAGAACCAGAATAAGTACAGCCACCATTTGCGGGCCTTTCTGGCACTGGGATACTGTGTCCTGAGCTGATCTGCTTGGTCCACCCCATTCATGTAACTGTTGTACATGTTTACAACTGGTGGACATGGCACCGATGCCTTTCTTCCATCACGCTTTCTCCTGTATGTGCTGGAGACTGGCAAGGTTGGGTTACAGTTAGTTGACAGGAGGAATACTGGTTTGCTATCCTTCCATTCAGTAGCTAGCAGTGGTCCACTCTGCAATTGTTTGTAGTAGCCTCGAGCTGCTTTTCCAATGGCCTGTCTGTTGAATGTTAGAGGTCATCCTGACCTATTGGTGCGCATGGTTCCACAACAGTACAGATCATCTTTCAGCAATTGCTGTGCCAGCAGAACAGAGGTAAAGAAGTTATCAAAGTAAATGTGATGCTTCTTGCCAATCAGTCCCCCAGTTAAGTCAATCACAACTCTGTGTGCCAGCCCAACCTCTGTATTCTGCTCCGTTTTTCCAGTGTATACCTGGAATTCACATACATACCCATTGGTCAAGTCTGCGAACACCCACACCTTAATGCCATACCTCTCGGGCTTACCAGGCATAAACTGTCTAAATGTCAAGCGTCCAAGGAAGCCAACCATGGCTTTGTCTACAGCCACCTCATGATGCACATTGTAATGTGTCCTGCATGCATGAAGTACTGCATCCAGTATTGGCCGTACGTGATGTAGCTTGTCATGACCCCCAGGACCCTGTGGTAGGCTCAGGCTGTTATCGATGCAGTGGAAGTACTGCTGAATTTTTTCAAACCTATCTCTGGTCATGTACTCTGCTATTGGGAAGCGACCATATACATGGTGTGTTTCCCAGTACTGCCTCAATTCAGGAACATGTACAATAGACATGTATATTCTGACACCTAGAAATGTGCGTATGTCTCCTGGGCAAACAGGACTCCACCGCGTATCAACCTTGCCTGCTGCGGCCTGCCTCTTTGCAGCATAGCGATTTGTTTCATTAGCAATACGGGTGCATAGCTCCCCTGGGAACATCAAATTCAGGAAGTCCATCTCTGTGCTATCTGAGCCCAAGTGATTTATTGGTCCTACTGGCCCCACAAATTTCTCAATGGATAAAGTTTGCAGGTATTTTTCCCATGTGATCTTGCATAGTGGGCATGCTCGGCGTACCTGCCTGGGTCGCAAGGAACAGTTGGGAATGGGAAGGGCTGAAGGGTTGAGAGATGGTGCTCTCTCAATGCCAGTAGCAACTGTACTGTTTGCAGTTGGTAGTGAACTGCTGACACATGCTCCTTGCTGAGGCACACCCATATCATTCTCTGACAAGGAGCTACTTGGACTCATATCTAGAGGATTTTCTCCATCCCAATCACCATACTCTGGACTACTTCCCACATCATGCACAGTCGAAGGCACATCAACACCCTTGTTGGCACTTGCAGTGCCATGCACTGCGGAGGACTGCATAGTTGTGTCAGTCAGACCACGTGCTTTCGTGAACACAGATAAAGGCAAGTCATTGTCTGCATCATACTCTGAATGCACTTGGTGGCCATTGTGTGTGGCCAACTTGTGTGTGGGCACCTTCCTTAGGTGTGCAAGTGGCACCTCATCCTCACTGTCATGGTCAGTGTCATAATTACTGGTCATGTCTGTTTTGGCAACTCGTAGTGGTCTTTCAGGAATGGCTGGCACAGGGGCATCATCCGTATCACAGGCAATGGCCTTTTCACGCAGACGTGCGAGTGGAATCTCAACCTCACTCTGGTTGGCATTATGTGGTACATCAAGGTGCATACCATTGTCTGAACCACTGCTACAACCATCACAGTCAGTTTCCTCACCCAACAAGTAAATGCTGCTTGCTTTCTCCTCAACAGATGGCATCTGTAGTGGTGGCTGTGTTGCTTTACACTTGAAATCACACCTGAAAAACACAATGCAATACAACATTCTGATGTAATATACCTGCACAAAGGTACATGAAAAGCAATGCACCTATCCCTATATTTCTATATTTATATTTCTATATTATATATATATGTATATACATATCTATATATTTATATCTCCATCTATATATATCTACATACACATATAAATCTGTGTGTGTGTGTGTGTGTGTATATATATATATATATATATATATATATATATATATATATATATATATATATATATATATATATATATATGAGCTACCCAGGGTGTAAAGTAGATGGACACACACACACACACACACATATATATATATGTGTCCAGCTACTTACACCCTGGGTAGCTTATATATATATATATATATATATATATATATATATATATATACACACACACACACACACACACACACACACACACACACACACACACACACACACACACACACACACAGATCAATATTTGCATATCTGTTTGATGAGCTACCCAGGGTGTAAAGTAGCTGGGGACACACACACACACATATATATATATGTGTGTGTGTCCCCAGCTACTTTACACCCTGGGTAGCTCATCAAACAGATATGCAAATAGTCTAACAGGTGAAATATGCCTCTGGTATCTTACCCACAAAGGGAGGTTTAAATATATTTAATGATAAATAAAAGAGCAAGACTATAATCAGTAACTCAACAGAATGACTTCATAGTTCGAAAGCACAGGAAATATTTTACCACAGCAGTGCAGAATAGTCACAAAGAAATACAACATATCAGTTTGGATATTGTCATTGCCTTATAGTTAAAAACAATTTATAATTTTCTGTCAAATGAGAGGATGCAAGGCAGTCAATAATAATATATATATTCAAATCCTTTATACAGTATACCACAAATCCTCTTATTCCAGCCACTTTCTCATGAAAAAACAGCACCTGAAGATGTAATGTCTACATTTTACCTCCTAGACTGCTTACATTTCTTGAAATTGTATACATGACATAAATGAAAGTAGTGTGGAGGGGTGGGGGTTTATTGCAATCGCTACAAGTGGAGAAAGAGCCAAATGTGAGTTGTGGATTCGTCAATGTGATAACGACTTCTACTTATGTGAATAACAGTGACAGCTGCTGACAGTTTTACCTGAAAAGTGACAATGACTCAGTACTATATTGTAACTGCACTGTGCTAATGACTTGCAAAGTTATGCATGACAAGACACAGGTGATAATTGCTGGCATTCATTATATTACCTTCTGCTGGTGTTATGCAACACAGTCATAATCTGTTGTAAGGCCAGTCAATCAAATAACACATATTACTGTGCCCTTCCTCCCACCTAAATTCCACACATGACTGACAAAGCCAGGAGAAATGCATAAAAATATGGTAGCTCCATGCTGTCAGTAGTCACTCTGTAATAACCTTTATCTCACTCAGGCAACTACTCACTATAATCATATTAACAATAATAAAACGAGCAGAAATGTCAAACTAGATAGCTTGTCTTCTGCCATTCATGTACTCAGCAAAAACAGTATAAAAGTTATTATTGAGCCCATCCTCCCACCTATTTGTTAGCAACATACCAAGCAATGAGGAATGAGTCATATTACAATTGTTTGTCTACATCACAAAATCCTGTGGAATAAACAGTAAATATCAAATACACGAACACAGGTACAGACCATCATTTGCCAAGTAATATGGTCTGATACCCTTGTACTCCCATGCTGACCAATATTGAATCCCCCTGGAAACACACCAGAAAGTAAGCCAAGTATTGAAGTTAATCATATAATGTCCAGGCAACAGACTCACACACACACCCACACACACATTATGTGCTGTGCCACTATGCCACCCACTACATATACAATGAAACCAAAGTGTACATAATTACCTATCTATGTTTATTTAACTACAGTATTTTTCAGGTTATCTGCTAAGAAATGTCCAGTCCAAGCGAAAACAAAATCTAGTCTAATTCTGACTTGTGTGTGTGTGTGTGTGTGTGTGTGTGTGTGTGTGTGTGTGTGTGTGTGTAACATCAACATGGCCCATACACACAACCCCTATTAATCACCAGTTTTCTTGCCCGTTGCACCGTAAACATCAAAACCATGTCACAGTATATAGTACAACAGGTCAGAACAATGCCATTTGAGCTTTCCCTGTAATATTCCCTCTGTTTTATTAATAATATAAATAAAGCTTTGCTTTTGCATGCCTAAACTACAAAATAAGCTACCTACGGAGTGCTTCCAGATTACCACAAAGTGAACGGACGCCATAAATGTATGTCAAGAATGAAATAAAAACAAAGTGCATAACAGCAATAAAACACAAAACATGAAAATGCAGAGGGAAATGTACACATCTCCTGAAACGTTGACATGCTCCTTTGCCAAAAGCTGAAAATAAGCCATATTTCCATAAACTAAGTCTGAGTATGCACAAACACCAAAGTGCAACATCTCCCCAGCGACCCCTTTTGCAGTCTGCCCTACTATGCCCAAGCACCAGAATACAACATTTCCATCAACAACCCCTTGAGCAGCCTTTCCAAGTATGCACGACAAACAACATGAAACATTAGCCCCAGTGACCTCATTAGTAGAGACGAGTATACATAAGCTGTAAAATCAAACATTTGCCACATGACCCATGCAGTATAATGTGCGCATACCAGTTCTCACCAGCTACACATCACCCACCTAGAAACCAGACTGATTTCCAAATGTTCTTTGTCTGCAATGTCACACTTTGATGATATTAGCTTTGTAATAATTGTATGTGTAGCTTTTCTCCCCTGGCCTCCACTGAAAACGGCCTCATTCTGGCCCAATGTACTTTCGACAAACTTCAAAAAATAAATGAAAAATGGTAGCATTCCTGCATATTTCCCCCATTCTGAAGTCAAACCACGATTAAAAGTTCATGAAATTAGTAGGGTTGTCTTTTAGTGTCGGTTACACAGTCTATAGTATTGCTGTTATTGAACCTGTAGTAATCCGTGGTCTCATAACTATCTGTAATCCCTCACAGGTGGCATAATTATCTGTAATCCCTATCATAACACCTCCACCTGATTTTTTGTTAGAATGTCTGTAACGGTAAAAACATTTATACCCTGACGGAACTTGTTTGCAGTCATTGTTACAAACAGTAACACCATGAATCTTGTGGGAATGTAGCTAGTTTCCCAATTAAAAAAAATATACTATTATTAATAGTTAACTAATGGATTATCTCCCAAAAAAATAAAATACTACCACTATACCCAATGGGTGACTAATATGTGTATATAGGCTCATTACATCCATAACAAGCCAATAGTTCTTTGTATTCCATTCAAACGAATGAATTTTTCTACAAAGTATTTATAAAGTAATAAACCCACATTATGTAAAAAATAGTTGCAGCCACTATAGGGTGACCTGGGGTGGCATTTAAATTCTTATGTATTTTTGGAAGGCAATAAAATCTAGCTATAGAGCAACCTTGTGTAGTAAAATTCCTTTCAACGTCTTCCTTGGAAAAATATCTTAACCTAAAACCCTTATGGATTAAATCATGAAAGTCCCTCAGTGCTTTGTCATACTCATTACTCATCACTTTTCTATGCACACTTTCATCATTTAAATCATCACACATTTTCTTATACTGAGTAAAGTTAATAACTACAATTTTATGACCTTTATCTGAGGGTTTAACCACCAAGTCACGTCAATTATTCATATTTTTTAATGCTAGCCATTCAGTTTTAGTCAGATTAAAATAAATATTTCTATCAGCACAAAAATTCTTACATACACCTTCAACAGCGAAGTTAAGCATAGCAGAAAAACTTTATATATTCTCATTCTAAAAGGTAGGAATAAAGTTGCTTTTACATACATCAGAAGTATCTAATAGACAATAAGCATTAGAATCATCACATAAACTAGAATCACAAGAAAAACACATTTCCTCAAAACTGTCTCCTGAAATATATATCAACAAATACCCTTTAGGCTGTTGATTAAAATAATGAATCAAATGCAACTTTATTGTAAAACTGAACATATCAGTTTTCAACATGTAAGACCTAGGCAGAACAGTGGGTATAAATTTCAAACCAAGATTTGAAACAGCAATTACAGCTTCGGGTAAACCCCCCCCCCCCCCCACACACACACACACACAAATTCAATGCTACATTGTCACTCTCATGCAACACACAAAATAGTTTTAAAGTCAATACCAGCTCTTCTTTTTTTCCTTGCCACTGCTGTCTATCTTTTGAATTGTTAAAATGCCCTCGTTTGCCCTCTGGAATGCACTGCTTAAGATTCAGAATTCATATTTCCAGTGTGAGCCACAAGATGCCATTTTGTTCCTTGTAAAAGTGTGACCAGTTTCTGATGAAATTCATGGAGGTGGTTGTCTGTGATAGTGTCCTATGGAGGTTGTCTCCCCAGCATGAAAAGGAGAGCAGAATTATGCTCTTTCTACTTCATATCCAGTTCAGAGAGCATCTGCGGGCAGCTTGTGTGGGTGCATTTAGGAAGGTGGATGTCATGTATGACCTGGCCTAAGTGTGTAATGAGGCTAGTAGCATCTCTCAGACTGGAGAGCAATGCAAAAATGGTATGATACTCTGTCACACCCGTACCCTGAAGAATTTTGGCAGTAAAAAGCAGACATTAGGCAAGGACATCTGAAATGAAATGTATTGCAAAGTGTTATTTTTAAATCTTTGTTGCTATCATTCAGCATATTTTTCTTAGTAAGGATTTTTTTTCTGACGGATAACCATTTATAAAAGATGGGTAACCCTGTGGGGGGTTCTGTGCTGCACATCTTAGTGCTGACACATATATTCATTTTATTTATTTATTTTATTTATTTTTGCATTTGTTAACCAGAATATGTGACTGAGCCAGAGCCCTTTCTCAGCAGAGTCCCGGGCAGAAAAGCTCCATAATATTATAGTAAAAATAAGTTAAAGTTATACAAACACGTTTAAAAACTTAAATATGATAATTCTACCCTAGACTCCAACTACTGTACATTAACAAAGTCAAAAGAAAAGGAACAACAGGAATGAAAAACAAATGATTAAGAACTGAAGGAGTAACCATGTATGAAGTGGTTCTTACAGAGAAGGTAAGCAAAAGAGGTGTGTAGGGATAACAGCAGGAGGCAAAGGAAAGAGTAGGATATGGTAGGGTGTAGAGATGAACGGGAGGTGGGGAGAGTGGAAGGAAAGAGCCACGTTAGTTAGATGGGTATAGTCAGGGAGGATGAGAACAATGGCAGATCCATTTTTGTTTGAAATATTCTTTTATAGCCAATTTAAATTGTTTGGGATGCTTCAGATTTCGGATTTCAAGAGGGAGCTTGTTCCATGCTATAGAGGGATGGTAGCTGTATATGTTTTGACCTGATTTGGATTTAGGTTTATAAATGTCTAATAGATCAAGGGATGAACTTCTAAGATTTATTGTAGGAGAGTAGTGTGAGCTAGCTGTTTGGCTGGCTGCTTTATACCTACAATAAACTGCATTACAAGCTGGGATAAGTGCAAACTTGCAGTGTTAAAGACAGTATTGCATTTTATTTTTATATTTATTTGTTCAGTGAATATAGTGTTTCTGTCTGCAATTATGTTATTTCTTTCAATGAATATTGTGAGCTGTTTCCCACCCTCCCTACCTTCCCTGTTGGTGTCTTCTTCTTATAGTTGGTGGCTTTGCAGTTGCCCGCCCCTACTGTAAATTTGATCTGGGACACTCCTGTCAGTCTATTGTCATTAGCGCATTCTACCTAATACAGAGAGAACATTTGAAAAGGCCAACCCACTTAGTTTCCTAACCTTCTGTTTCTCCTTTCTCCCTTTCCTTTACAAAAAAAAAGTTGCTAGAATCTCCCTGTGTTCTGCTTAACTGTAACACAATAATTACGCTTGTTTGCTACCTTTCTTGTAACTAGTCTAGTCCAGATACAGATTTGCTATATCCAGGACTGTTTGTAAGCTTCTGAGCCCCCCACGCCTGTCTGTGTTGGAAGAAAGCCTTCTAGCTTATCAGTGGGACTGGTAAGCACTAGGTGACCTATTTACCACATAAGGAGTGGTTCTGGCCCAGAAATTGTAGTTATTAGCCATTTGATCAGTTTTTGCATCTCTCTGAACTTCCTGATTCTGCATTTGCACTTGTTCCCCCTTTCTTTAACTGGTGTAGTCCAGATACAGAGTGGCTGTATCCAGGACTGTTTGTAAGCTCCTGAGCCCCCCATGCCTTTCTGTGTTGGAGGGAAGCCTTCTAGCTTATCATTGGGAGTGGCAAGCACTATGTAACCTATTCACCACATAAGGAGTGGTTCTGGCCCAGAAATTGTAGTTACTGGCTATTAGTTTTTCCATCTCTCTCAGCTTTGATTCAAAAGCCCACATTTGCACTTGTTTCCCCCCTTTCCTGTAACTAGTCTAGTCCAGATACAGATTTGCTGTATCCAGGACTGCATGTAAGCTTCTGAGCCCCCCGAAGCTTTCTGTGTTGGAGGGAAGCCTTCTAGCTTATCAGTGGGAGTGGTAAGCACTAGGTAACCTGTCTACCACATAAGGAGTGGTTTCTGGCCCAGAAATTGTAGTTATTGGACTTTTGGGCAATTTTTCATCTCTCTCAACTTTCTGATTTAAAAGCCGCATTTGCACTTGTTTTTTTCCTGTAGCTAGTCTACATCAGATACAGATTCTTGGTGTTAGCACTTGAATTTGCTTATTTGTGCTCAGCACTTGTTCAGTACTTGTTGTAAGCACTAAATAAGCTACAAATTACTACAGCACTTAACCTTCCTCAATACCTAGAGGAAAACAGTTTTTGTACTTACTTTCTTCACTTGCTTAGAGAGAAATAGCTCTTGTACTCACTTTCCTCACTTGTCTAGAGGAAAATTGTTTTTTATTCAGGTATGTCCAAGAATTAGCTCCCAGTGATCTCTCCTGCCTATCTGATGAATCTGGGCATCTTTGAGCAATGTAGCAATTGCCTCATGTACACAGACAACCTTCTCCTCCTACCACCCAACACTACAGCTTGTGAGAGATGCACTTATCTAGCCAAACTGGAGGTAAAGCTCTCTCCATCCAAGACTGAACTTGACAGTCAAGAGGAGAAGGCAAACACTTGTACCACGCCACACTCAGCACATAGTTCCACTAAACCTACCCCACAAAAATCAACACATAGAAACACAAAAACATTTGTGGAGGCTCTCAATAAAAATCTGTTCAAGCAACAGAGACTTCCAAAGCAGAAACGCAACCAACCTCCACCCATCAACACTACCCAAATGACACATAGCCCACAGACTCAGTGTGCCACTCGGCCACAGATCAAAAGGCAAAACAACGTGCCCAACACACTAGTCATATGTGACTCTATAGTCAGGCACACTGATGTCCCACTCACCAGGCTAAACAAGAAAAAGGTTACTGTCAGCTGCCTGTCTGGTTCCAGGATCCGCCACATAACCCATGCACTCAGGTCACTCCACAACAAGTACAGATATGACTCTGTCATTGTCCATGTTGGTGTGAATGACCTGAGATGTACCTCCCTGGACTACACGAAAAGAGACATGGAAGAGCTCTCTGATCTTGTGGCTGAGGCAGTTATGACTGTAGCCGTGAGTAGCATCCTGCCATCATCCAGAATGATACCACAGTACAAGGACAAAATGATTGACTTCAACAACTGGCTAAGCTTCTGGTGTCATTCTAAGAGTATCTAGTATCTGCCTGGGACGACATGGTCGACGGACCATGATGCTTTGCCAGAGATTGCCTGCACCTGTCGCCCCTGGGATTTTGGATACTGGCTAAGGCTCTTGCCACCCCTATAGTGCCTTTTTTAGGCAAGGTTCAAATGACAAATTCACCACCGTAACAGGAACAGGCAAGCAAAAACTGAGGGTAATGTTACTCAATGCTAGAAGTCTAAATCTCAAAATGCACTCCCTCGAGGCACTCCTTAAAATGGAGAACATTGATATCTGTGCAGTGACTGAGACCTGGTTCAAGGCTCTAGAGTGCACTCCTGCATTACCAGGCTATAACTCATACCACACTTTTTGGCCATCTAACCTGGACCTGAACACCAAAGGCGGAGGTGTGTCCTTATTCATTAAGGATATCCACATCTCCAGGCTAGTTGCTCAGTATAATGCATCCCAAGGTTATCCAAGTGCAACTAACGCTGGGCAAAACGGCAATCCAAATTGTAGCTTGCTACAGATCCCCCACCATGCCCCAGGATTCCCACTCCTCTTTTCTTGATATACTCGAAAATATTAGGGTTCAACCAAACATCCTAATATTGGGCAATTTCAACTACCTCACCATTAAGTGGGAAAACTACTCATGTACCAACTCCTTCTCTTAACGCTTTCTGGAATTCATAAATTCCAATGCCCTGGATCAACTTATCCACACACCCACCAGGGGCAACAATATCCTAGACGTAGTCATTACCAACATGAGTGACCGGTGTTCCACACCTAAAGTCAACTCCTCGTTGGTCAGATCTGACCATAAGCTAATCACCCTAGATATCTGCATCCCACCCCCACCTCTCATTAAGGAAACCATGGTAAAAAAAAATTCTCCAAAGGCAACTTCATGCTTCTTAAGACAGAAGTGGTGAACTTCATGACACCCTTGCAGATGAACAATATAGTTACGACTGCTGAATCCTGCACAAATGCACTCTATAAGCACTTACACAAGTGCATGGATCGTGCTGTCCCGAACAGAACCAAGACGCTATCCTCTAAAAAAAGAAAGCCAATCTGGTGGTCCCCTGCCATAAACAAACTCTACAACAGAAGGAAGAAACCATTGTAAAAGAGAGTAAAATCCCATGAGTGGAGGAGCTACCTGGTTAGCCTCAATAAGAAGCTAAGATCCCTTATAAGATCCTCCAAAGCTAGCTATGAAAACAAAATTGCCACTGATTCTAAGGACAGTCACAAAGCATTCTATAGCTATGTCAGGAATCTCAATGGCAATACCCAGATCTGCACTGAGTTACAGCACAACGGCATGAAAATTACAGATCCAACTGATATTGCCAACATCCTGGCAGATAGCTTCAGTGCTAACTTTACTCCCCTTTCACCCCTTAAAGGGCACATATCTATACAGGAAGAATGTAGGCAGAGTCCCTGTAATCACAAGTATGCAGATAAAAGCTGCACTCTCTAAAGCCAAAAACACAGCATCCATGGGACTGGACAACATCCCAGGCTGCGTTTTACACGAACTTCAGAACAAACTGGTTCCCCACCTAAGCACCATGTTCAATCATAGCCTCACAATAGGCTTTGTGCCCATTGAATGGTGCACAGCAACAGTTATCCCACTCCACAAAGTGGGTGCCTCCACTGATCCCAGGAACTATTGCTGTATTAGCCTGACGAGCCTGGTCTGTAAGGCCATGGAACATATCATCATGGAACTCATAAACAAAGACATTGGAAACCTCCAAATTCTGGACCCCACCCAGTTCAAGTTTGTGAAATACAGATCATTTCTCATGAACCTGATTGACTTATTTGAGGCAGTGACCAACGCTGTAGATGAGGGTAAGGTGGTTCACACAGCCTATCTTGACCTCGCCAAGGCTTTTGACACCATCCCGCATTCTGGAATTATATATAAACTCACTAAACTAGGTATAAATCCTTATGTCACAAGATGGGTTGCCAACTGGCTCACTGACAGAACCCACACTGTAAAAGTTGCACACTCCAAATCTGACATCAAACCAGTGACAAGTGGAGTACCACAGGGTTCAGTCCTGTGACCTCTCCTGTTTGGTATCAACTTCTCTGAAGTACAGGCCAACACAGAAGGCCTTTGGCTAATGAAGTTTGCAGATGACTGCAAACTAGGAGCCATAGTCAAGTCCCTAAATGATGTGGACATCCTACAGAAGGGCCTCAGTGAGACAGATGCCTGGTGTCAGAGCCATGGCCTCAAGCTCAATGCCAAAAAGTGCATTGTCATCCCCTTTAGTAAAAACTCTGTACCCATGAACTACTACATAGGTGGCAGTGTACTTAATGCTGAATGTGTGATAAGAGACCTTAAAACCCAGGTGGACAGTAGTCTCTCCTTTGATAATCACATCACCACAGTAGTCAGGAAATCCTTCTACATGGCACACCTCATCACAAAAGGTTTTCATTCAGGAATAAAGAGGTAATTGTTCCTCTCTACTCGACACTCATTAGACTCATAGAGTACAACATCCCTTTTGGAATGTAACTCACAAGACATCTGCAGCAGCTGGAAAGGCCACCAAAGTACCTCACAAAGAGGATTACTGACCTCAAGCATATGCCCTACACTGACCATCTCAAAAAAACTCCAGCTGTACTCCGTAGCATATTGCCTTCTCCGAGGTGATCTCTGCCTAACATATAAAGCTATGTCAAACCCAGAGCTGTTGGACATGCTGCACCTAAAGAAATCCCAGTCCCTCCAGGCTACACGGTCTATGGACCTAAACCTTGTCACCACAAAAAACAGGACATGCTGGAGGGATAGATTTCTGTCCCAGAGACTTCCCATACTCTGGAACAAGCTACCCATCTATGTCAAGCAAAGTTCCTCATTAGCACTCTTCAAGAAAAATCTTGATGATTGGATGGGAAATTTTAAAAACACCCTGGGGATCACTTCTGTGGCTCTGCTCAACAGGGGCACAGGAAAATAAATTTCTTGGGTGGTGTAAGCCAGGGAACCTTGTTGGCTAGGCTTACTTAGGCCCATGGGCCAATAGCCTAGTACCTACCTATGAACCTATGAGAGAAGACAGGGCTGGACAGTAGGCAGGCTGATACAAAACTGAGTGTATAGTTTGGAGCTGTAAAAGCAGGAGTAGGTGAGGTAGTTGTAGCCAGTTTAAGTGCTTCAGGGATAGACAGTGGTGGAATTTGTAGGTTTGTTGAGCAGCAAATCTAACTATATTGTGGTATGTTGATTCAAACTTGGATAGCAGTGAAGAGTTTAGATTAGTAAGAATTTGGAAGCAAAATGGTAAGCATGGTGGAAGGTAAGCATGTCTGTTTCTAGCTTCACGGGAGAGAAATCTTTTGTATCTCTATAAGAGTCCTAATTTCTGATGAGTTTTCTTGATACAGTTAGTAATGTGATGGTTGAATTTCAGCTGGTCATCAGTGGTAACACCTAGAAGTTTTGTGCTAGATTCAACTACAATAGGGGTATTGTTTAGTGACATTATAGAAAAGAAAGGTTTGATATGGTTAACTGTTTTGGGGAAAAAGAGTAATCATATTATTTAGGGTTAAGGATGAGCTGATTGTTGGAGAATCATGTCTCTACTGAGGTAAAGGAGGATTGGGTAGCAGATAGGAGTTTAGCGGGGGAATTAGCTATGGTTATGACTGTGGAGTCATCAGTGTATTGGACTTTGGAAGAATGTGGACAGGAGGAATGCAGTAAGTTGGTAAAGATGTTGGAAAAGTAGTGGGCTGAGAATAGATCCTTGAGGGACACCCATTTTTATTAGAAGAGGAGTAGATAGTGCAGACTGCCATCTGACTTAATGCAGTCTGTCTGTGAGGTAGTTAGAGAACCATGCTACAGTATCAGTGGAGAAATTTAGATCAGTCAGTTTATTCATAACAAAGAGTGAGGAACAGGATTGAAGGCCTTTGAAAAATCAAGAAATAGACAGGGGATAAGTTTGTGATCATCTCTGGCTAATGAAATAGTATTAAGGAAGGCGAGAAGGGCAGTAGTAGTGCTATGTTTTGGTCGGAATCCATGCTGTGTAGGAGTGAGTAGTTTTTCCTGTAAGAGATGTTGAATAACTTGTGTGTATTAACTTTTCTAAGCCTTTGGAAAGAGCAAAGAGAATAGCGATAGGTCTGAAATTTGATATTTCAGAGGCGCTACCTCCTTTGTGAATGGGTAGGAATAGCGATAGGTCTGAAATCTGATATTTCAGAGGTGCTACCTCCTTTGTGAATTGGTAGGAATAGCGATAGCTCTGAAATTTGATATTTCAGAGGTGCTACCTCCTTTGTGAATGGGTAGGAATAGTGATAGGTCTGAAATTTGATATTTCAGAGGTGCTACCTCCTTTGTGAATGGGTAGGAATAGCGATAGGTCTGAAATTTGATATTTCAGAGGCGCTACCTCCTTTGTGAATGGGTAGGAATAGCGATAGGTCTGAAATTTGATATTTCAGAGGTGCTACCTCCTTTGTGAATGGGTAGGAATAGTGATAGGTCTGAAATTTGATATTTCAGATGCGCTATCTCTTTTGTGAATGGGTAGGAATACCGATAGGTCTGAAATTTGATATTTCAGAGGCGCTACCTCCTTTGTGAATGGGTAGGAATAGCGATAGCTCTGAAATTTGATATTTCAGAGGCGCTACCTCCTTTGTGAATGGGTAGGAATAGCGATTGGTCTGAAATTTGATATTTCAGAGGCGTTACCTCCTTTGTGAATGGGTAGGAATAGCAACAGATCTGAAATTTGATATTTCAGAGGCGTTACCTCCTTTGTGAATGGTTAGGGTATAGAGTTGTTTCCAGATAGATGGGACTTTAGATTCAGAAATAAAGTGATTAGTAATGACAGATACAGGCAGGGCAAGAGAGTGAGCAGCTATTTCGAGAAAGTATGATGGGATGTTGTCAGAAGATACAGAACATGGTTTTAGTCTAGACAACAGAGTTTTTATGTAGGAAGTGGGAACAGCTTTGAGGGAGAAAGTCTTAAGAGAGTTGGCAGTAGGGGATGTTTTATGGCAGTTGGGAGGAGTAGTGCTAGAGAGGTTGGGACTGAATAGTTTGGATATAGAGTCTATGAAGTAGGTGTTGAAGGTGTTTGCAGCTTTGCCAGGTGATTTGTTGGGGCATGGGTTGGGAGAGGTAGGATTGCCAGGATATTATAATTGGTTTATTGCATTCCAGAAACTTTTAGGATCTGATTTTAGAGTGATTGGAGGGTTATTTGTCTTTATTGATGAGTTGTTTAACCTGATTTCTTAGTTCTTTGTATCTTTGCAGGTGGGCAGGGTCTTTAGTTTGCAACCATGTTTTCCAGGCTCTATCTCTGACCTTTATAAGTGTACAAGTAGTTTTAGATAGCCAATAGGATATGTTTGCCTTTATCCTTATTTTTCCTAAGTGGAGCTGTGGAGTTTAAGATATCAAAAAAGGTTTTGTTAAAAGCTTGGACAGCTTCATTGAGTGAGAGTTGGGTAAGAACATTCCAATTTATTTCAGAAATGAGGGTTTTAAATGTTTGATGGTTAAAGTGGGAGAAAGTGTGGCAGGATATATATCTGTGTGGCTAGGGTGGTGGTTAGTATATCTAAGAACATTTATGGCTGAGTGGCCACTCAGGACACTGGGAAGTGTTTGAGGTTTATGATATTTAGAGGGATTAAAGACGAGTATCCAATCAATGAGGGTACCGGGAGATTGAGAGTTATTTAAATGGGTTGGTTGAGAGATAAGATGAGGAAATCCATACAGGTTCATGTGATGTGAGGAGATAGGGTTGTTAAGGGTTAGACAATTAATATTAATGTCTCCAATAAGGATGGTATTATTTAGAATGCTTTGAGACAAATAAATAAGAATGATTTCCATCAGGGGAATATTGCCACCTGGTGGAATGTAAATAGCTACTATGGTAATAGTAGTATAGTTGCTGAGTAGGAGGTCGACTGTTAGTATTTCTGCACGGAAAATGGATGAGACAGGTTGCATAGGATGGATGATAGTGAGGTAGTTGGAATAGACAATAGCAACCCCACCACCCTTTTTAGTACGGTCTAGACAGATTATATTGTAGCCAGGAGGGAGAATATCACATCACTATCAAGCTTATAGGGTTTAAGCCAGGTTTCAGATACCGAAATAATATCTGGGGTGTAATGAGATATCTAATCATGTAATTGTCTGACTTTAATTGAGTAGAAAGAGATTTTTTTTTTTTTTATGTGGAAAAGTGGGCATGGTTTGAGGAGGTGTTTGGAAGTGAGCCAGTGTTGGAGGCTGGTCCGGGATTTGGGTGTATGGCACCTGATATGATTAGTCTATTTAGGTGGTATAGGCTTTGTACTGTAGATGGGTAGTATGTAATATATTTTGTTTTGTTTTTAAACATTAGTAAGTGGGACGGAGAAATTTTTATATTGGGGAGTTGGATATTTATTGCGAGGATAGAGGCAGGGATTATTACAGGCTGCTGTGGATAGGAGAAATCAATTGTATGTGGGTAGGTAGGGTCTTTATGAAAGGGAGACAAATGAATGGAAGGTGATATAATTAAGTAGGAGGGTTAAGGAAAGCAGCTGTAGAGTAGTCGGAATTGAGATGCCAATAATGGAAGAGGAAAGGTATATGTGGGTGGAGTTAAGGTGAAGGAGAGAAAACGTAAGTTAGTGATTTAGGGTTAAAAAAATTGAGACAGGTAGGTTGTTAGTAGCAGGTTGGAAGGAGCGGTATAGTTAATGCAGATGTATAAAAAGCTGATTAGGGACAAGAGGTAGTAGGCAGGAAGAGGTAAGTTATAGGTGGGAAAAAGAGGTGGGTGGGGTTGTAGTGAGGGAGGAAACAGGTGGTTAGGTATAAAGTAATGATATGAGAGGTGGGTGGGAACGGGGGTGAGAGAAGAGCAAAGTGAGCCCGAGTGTAGTGAGGGCTCACATAGCAGGGCTACACTAGAAATAGAGGATATACCCAGAAAAACAAGCAGTAAGTATGATGCAAAAATTGGGGGGAAAGGTAATTATCCAATTTAGGAAGTTAGGTAACAGTGCTAGCCTTGCTAGCCCAATTTTACAAGGGGGTTATAATCTGCTACAAGAGTTAGAAACAGGGATAAAAAGTACACCACACCAGATATCAACTTGATGCAGGATTTAGGGATAGGGTAAGATACTAATTAAAGTGAGTCAGGGGGTAGGGAGGCTAACTGAATATGATATCATGCTCACTACAGCTGCTCTGTACTAACAATAGGCTTTAGTTTAGGTAACATTAACTTTTACAGTAGTTTAGGAAGAATAACTATTTCCCCTACTTTGTAAGTTTAGATAGGATGGTGATGCTGTCCGTATGATAATTTGGCCGTTCTGTTAAACTGCTCCTTTATTCCACTACTGTCACTAAGTAACAGGTTTACCAAGGGGTCGAGGGGAGTTTGTAAGTTTAGATAGGATGGTGATGCTGCCTGTATGATACTTTGGTCATTCTGTTAAATGTCTCCTTTATTCCATGACTGGCACTAAGTAAGAGGTTTACCAAAGGGTCGAGGGGAGTTTGTAAGTTTAGATAGGATGGTGATACTGTCCGTATGATACTTTGGCCGTTCTGTTAAATGGCTCCTTTATTTCATGACTGGCACTAAGTAACAGGTTTACCAAGGGGTCAAGGGGCGAGTTTGAATCAGGATTCCCAAGTGAGCACGCTATCACAAAAGTCTCCAGGCAGGGGAAGGATGTGAGAGAGTAGTATGATGTGGCATTGATGTATATTGTGGGTTAATGCACAGAGCTGTATAGCTTTAATTATGTGGAAACTATTTTAGGCTTCTGCTATCTTACACTTGCACATGTGACCATAGCTTTGTACTGCTATATATATATATATATATATATATATATATATATATATATATATCTCACCTGTTTGTCCATGCTGGTGTGAATGACCTGAGACGTACCTCCCTGGACTACATGAAAAGAGACATAGAGGAGTTCTCTGAGCATGTAGCCCAGGCCGGTATGACCCTGACCTTCAGTAGCATCTTAGCCTCACCAATAATGATCCTACAATATGAAGACAAGATGATCAATTTCAACAATTGGCTTAAGTAATGGTGTCATTCAAAGGGGATCCAATGCCTGTCAGCCTGGGATGACATGCTCGACAAGCCACGATGCTTCGCTAGGGATGGCTTGCACCTGTCACCCCTGGGCTTTCGGATATTGGCAAAGGCTCTTGCTACCCCCATAGTGCCTTTTTTAGGCATGGCTCAAAAGACAGACCCACCTCCATAGGTATCACAAGGGATAAGAAACTAAGAGTAATGCTACTCAATGCCAGAAGTCTAAACCTCAAGATGCATGCACTCGAAACTCTCCTTAGCATGGAGAACATCGATATCTGTGCAGTAACAGAAACCTAGTTCAAGGCTCCCAAGAGCACCCCAGCACTACCAGGTTATACCTCATACCATGCTTTTCGGCCACAAAACTTGGACCGAACCACAAAAGGAGGGGGAGTATCAATATTCGTCAAAGATACCCACACCTCCAGGTTGGTGGCACAGCACAAAGCATCAGAGACTATCCATGTGCAACTAACAGTGGGTAAAACTGCCTTCCAGTTTATAGCCTGCTACAGACCACCCTCCCAAACCCAGGAACCCCACTAGGCCTTCCTGAGAACAATGGAAAATATGAAGGTCTCTCCAAACACCATTATACTGGGTGACTTCAACTACCCAAACCCAAACATAGACTGGGAGCTCCAACACCCTAGCCCAAAGGTTCCTAGAATTTATAAACTCAAATGCTATGGAACAACTTGTTACCACTCCCACAAGAGGGGAAAACATACTGGACCTGATCATTACCAACATGGGGCTCTATGCTCCAGACCAGAAGTGTATCCCTCACTGATAAGACCAGACCATAAACTAATCTCACTGAATATTCACATCCCGACCCCACCCCCTGCCCAGAAAACCACAGTGAAAAACTTCTCTAAAGCAAATTTCACACTCCTCAAAACCGAGGTGGAATCTTTCAGAGCCCCCGGGCCTGTGGAAAATACGGCCCATTCTGCAGAATCCTTTATAAATGCATTCTATGAACTCCTTCAGGAATGCATGGATCATGCAATCCCAAATAAAACCAAGACCCAATCCTCCAAAGGCAGACGTCCTGTCTGGTGGACCCTAGCCATAAACAAACTATACAATAGAAGGAGGAAGCTACTAAATGATAGAGCAAAATCCCAAAAAGGGAAGGCATCTCTGATCAGTATTAGCAAAAAAACTACGGGCACTCATACAATCGTCTAAGGCCAGCTTCGAGAGAAAAATTGCACAGGACACTAAGGATAATCACAAGGCCTTCTTTAGTTATGTTAGGAACCTGGGTGGGAATTCCCAGATATGCTTAGAATTAGTCCAAAATGACAAAAAATACACCAAACCCACAGACATTGCCATCATCCTAGCTGACAGGTTCAGTGCAAACTTCTCCCCCCACCCACCAAAAGGGCAAATATCTATCCCAGCAGAGTGTTGCCCCCCTGACATCTCAGATGCTCAGGTAAGAGCCGCCCTCTCCATAGCAAAAAACACAGCATCAATGGGACCAGATGGTGTCCCGGGCTGCATCCTACATGAACTTCAAGAAGAGCTAAACCCAAACATAAAACTACTGTTCAATCTCAGCCTTAGTACAGGATATGTACCCAAAGAGTGGCGTACAACAACAGTGGTCCCACTCCACAAAGGTGGTGCCTCAATGGATCCTGGAAACTATCGCCCCATAAGCCCGACTAGCTTGGTCTGCAAAGCTACAGAAAGGATCATCATGGACCTCATAAATAAAGATAATGGGGACATACAGACACTGGATCCTACCCAGTTCAGCTTTGTTAAGGGCAGATCCTGCCTCTTAAACCTGGTTGATTTCTTTGAAACAGTCACCAAGGCCATTGATGAGGGGAAGGTGGTCCACACAGCCTACCTGGACCTCGCAAAAGCCTTCGATACAATACCCCACTCGGGCATTATAGATAAGCTCACCAGCTTAAATATAAACCCCTATGTCACTAGATGGGTTGCAAACTGGCTCAAGGACAGAACCTACATGGTTAGAATTGCTGGAGCCATGTCAGACTCCAAAACCAGTTACAAGTGGCATCCCACAAGGCTCAGTCCTGGGACCTCTCTTATTCGGTATATATTTCTCGGAGGTACAGGCCAACACGGAAGGACTGTGGTTGACCAAGTTCACAGATGACTGCAAACTGGGCGCCATAATCGACTCTCCAGCCGACACAAGCATCCTCCAAAAGGGCCTCATAGAAACAGACAACTGGTGCCAGAGTCATGGACTCAAGCTAAACACCAAAAAGTGTATAGTCATCCCCTTTGGCAAAAACAAAGTGCCCACAAATTACCACATAGGTGGTAATCCATTAAGTATGGAAGAAGTAATTAGGGACCTGGGGACCCAAGTTGATATCAATCTCTCATTTGACAACCACGTGGCCAAAGTGGTTAGAAAAACATTTTATATAGCCCACCTAATCATGAAGGGATTCACATCTAGATCAGGGGAGGTCATCATGCCTCTTTACTCATCCCTCATCAGGCCCATAATTGAGTACAATGCCCCTTTTGGGATGTACCTTACCAGACACCTGCAGCAACTGGAAAGACCCCAAAAGTACCTCACCAAGAGGATCAAAGGGCTCAAACAGATGCCATATGCTGCCCGGTTAAAGAAACTCCAGCTCTACTCAGTGGCATACCGCCTGCTCAGAGGTGAGCTGTGCCTGATGTATAAAGCCATGTCCAACCCGGAATTAATGGACATGCTGCACCTCAGAAAATCCAAATCCCATCGAGCTACGCTCGAGAGACTTGAACCTCAGCACTGAAATAAATAGGACATGCTGGAGGGACAGATTCATAACCCAGAGGCTCCCTTCACTCTGGAATAAAATCCCAGTCCAGGTTAGGCAGAGTCTCTCACTGACTCTCTTCAAGAGGAATCTTGATGAGTGGATGGGGGATCGTAGGTTTACCCCGGGTATCACTTCTGTGTCACTGTTAGACAGAGGCACAGTATACTAACCTTGAAAAAGGGCATAGCAAAATTAATTTAAAATGGGTGGCGAAAGCCAAACACACTCTGGCTAGGCTTATAAATACCCTAGGGCAGATAGCCTAGTATGAACCTATGAACCTATGAACCTATGTTACCTTATATGCCCCTTTTACTTTCAGCACAGGAAGATTAAGAGCTCAACCATGTTGAGTGCAGCAGGAGACAGAAGAGAATTTCAGCACAGGTGGTTAGATTGAGTAGTATCTATTAATCAGTAGTAAACATATTGTAATGTTTTATAGGACATCCTCACTTATAGCATCTCTACCTTTCTGTGTCCGCTCTGCAGGTCATTATAGTGACAATGGGATGTAAGCACATTACATGTTGCCTGCTCCTGTTCTAGCTGTGGTTGTGGTCAGTCAGATCAACATAGGGCTGGGACTGCCTTGCTGGACAGGAGATCCAACATCTCCTCAGCAGGTAGGCTGTGGCTCAGAAAGCACTAATGATAGATGGTATAGAAGATAGGTGACAGAGTAAGGGCTGGATTACTTCTTTTAAATAGGTCACCAACTGAGGACTTCATAATCTTACTGTTTACTAAATATTATTAAATCTGATCTGTGACAGAGAGGGGGAGAGGCAGAGAGAAAGAGGTAGACAAAATACCCTGCAGCCAGCCACTCTTTCAAACTTACAGCAATGAATCACTCAGATTTGAGAATTTCCAGATGATTCCATATTCATTCCATTGTTAAGCACTATTAAAGGTAATTCCCTAATCATTTTGATTCTTAAATGGGTGAACCGGGTGTGCTTGTACAGGTAGCTGCATACTAGCACAATGCCTTCATGGTGAGGGATACTGGTACATAGGGCTACTGCATCTAGGGTGACCCGTAAGTGGTTGGTGGCCTCCCCAGCTTGCTACACCAGTTAAACAATAAGCCTAGATTTATAGGTTAGGGAACACCTTAGTCCATCCCCCGCTCACCACAACAGTTAAATAATAAGCCTAGGTTCATGGATTAGGAAACTCCTTAACCCATCCCCTGCTCACCCCACCAGTTAAATAATAAGCCTAGGTTCATGGATTATGGAACTCCTTAACCCATCTCCGCTCACCACAACAGTTAAATAATAAGCCTAGGTTCATGGATTAAGGGAACTCCTTAACCCATCTCCCCTCACCACACTAGCTAAATAATAAGCCTAGGTTCATGGATTAGGAAACTCCTTAACCCATCCCCTGCTCACCCCACCAGTTAAATAATAAGCCTAGGTTCATAGATTAAGGAAACTCCTTAAACCATCTCCCCTCACCACACTAGCTAAATGATAAGCCTAGGTTCATGGATTAGGAAACTCCTTAACCCATCCCCTGCTCACCCCACCAATTAAATAATAAGCCTAGGTTCATGGATTAAGGAAACTCTTTAACCCATCTCCCCTCACCACACTAGCTAAATAATAAGCCTAGGTTCATGGATTAGGAAACTCCTTAACCCAGCTCCTGCTCACCACACCAGTTAAATAATAAACCTAGGTTCACTTTAAGTTATTTTCTGATAAAGTTTAGCTGAAAACTTTACAACAAACAAAAGCACTAAAATGTGGTTTAAATGAATAAAAGACTGACCAAAACACCAAGAATAGTCTAGCGTCTATATTCCTTCCAAAATAGCAAAAGTTTCTTGAGTTTTTAAATAGTTGTTTGTACTTTTGTGCTAGTGGTGTTACGTGTGTGTGTGTGTGTGTGTGTGTGTGTGTGTGTGTGTGTGTATATATATATATATATATATATATATATATATATATATATACACACATGGGCCTACTTTATATTATCTAGCTTTCATATGACTGACGTTCATTTGACTAAGACCATATAACCTAAAGTTCATAATACTGAAAACTCACTTGACTGAAACTCATAGCACTGACACCTTACAATGCTAGATTTCAACACACTAAATTGCAAACTATAGACATGCACACTTACAACACCAATTACTAACACTTTGCAGAACTTAAAAACTAATTATATACCCTCCTGTCAGAAACTAGATGATACAAGGCCAAACTAGGTGTGGCTATGCTCTGCACACACCACCTCTAACTATATATACTAACTCCAGGATCGCACTACAGTGGGGAACAGGGCATATATCTTTTATTTACATTACAGTAGTTTACACAGTCCCCAGGATTCAATAAACTGTGTCCATTTCTGCATAGCCTTAACAACAGAGCGCCTTGCATTTTCATGAAGGTGTGCTACTGCTAAGGCTTAAGTGGACATGAATATTACTGAGTGCAGGGGGGGTGTTTAAGTAGTGCTGGCACATCTAACATGCCCCCTGCACTCTCAAAGTGCCTTATGACACTTTTTAAATGCTTTTTAGTGTCTGCAGACACTGAAAGCAAATATAAATACTAAAACAGAATCTGCAGACACTGAAATAGATAGGAGATCATTAAATAAATGCAGGGGGTTTGTGACAGGTATTATCACACACACACCCCTGGATTGTGAAAGTGCCATACAGCACCTTACAATGTTTTCAGTGTCTGCGGACACCGAAAGCAAATATAAAACAGTAAAACAGTGTCCATGGACACTGAAATAGGAGATCTGTAAATAAATGCAGGGGGTGTGTGACATGTACTGTCACACACCCCCTGTATTGCGAAAGTGCTGTACAGCCATGCCTCTCAACTGTACAGGTTTTTGCAGAATGTCCAGATGTCTGCCTCACATTTTTGTGTGTTCTCCCAAATATCTGTAACTACCTGGCAAATAGCAGAGGATTGGAGCCATTAAATAATGACAAACATTTGAGTTGAAGACTCTATGTCCTTTGGAAAAGTCGTGATAATGCAAAACCTATTATTATATCAACTTTCTAAGTTTGTGAGAGTAATATTTAAAATCTGTCCCTATTTGTCCCCTTACAATTGCCCCTACTGTGACAACAAGGAGCATTGATACATGTAAATAAAGTGATTTTATTAATTTTTTCCCCATTCTAAGGTATGTTTAAGTGCAGCTGAGTGGGTTTGCACATTACGGCCCTCTGCTCAGAATTGCTTAAATATCTCATAGGAGCTAAAAATATTCAGCTAAAACCCTAACCATGAGATAGGGTAGTGGTTACAGTCCTGGCTTTGCAGTTTGAGTACCAAGGCAGGGTCTTTATTTTTACATGGGAAAGTATTGTTAAAATTAATTTTGCTATATTAAATTATGTAGTAAGTGATATTTGCTATCCAGGGTAGTGTAGCTCATCCAAAATGGAAGTGTGAGGGCATATACAGACCAACACGGAAGGACTGTGGCTGACCAAGTTTGCAGATGACTGCAAACTGGGCTCCATAATCGACTCACCAGCCGGCACAAGCATCCTCCAAAAGGGCCTCATAGAAACAGACAACTGGTGCCAGAGCCATGGCCTCAAGCTAAACGCCAAAAGGTGTATAGTCATCCCCTTTGGCAAAAACAAAGTGCCCACAAATTACCACATAGGTGGTAATCCACTAAGTACAGAAGAAGTAATTAGGGACCTGGGGACCCAAGTTGATAGCAATCTCTCATTTGACAACCACATGGCCAAAGTGGTTAGAAAAACATTTTATATAGCCCACCTAATCATGAAGGGATTCACATCTAGATCGGGGAGGTCATCGTGCCTCTTTACTCATCCCTCATCAGGCCCATAATTGAGTACAATGCCCCTTTTGGGATGTACCTTACCAGACACCTGCAGCAACTGGAAAGACCCCAAAAAGTATCTCACCAAGAGGATCAAAGGGCTCAAACAGATGCCATATGCTGCCCGGTTAGAGAAACTCCACCTCTACTCAGTGGCATACCGCCTGCTCAGAGGCGATCTGTGCCTGACTTATAAAGCTATGTCCAACCCAGAATTAATGGACATGCTGCACCTCAGAAAATCCAAATCCCATCGAGCTATGCGCTCGAGAGACTTGAACCTCAGCACTGAAATAAATAAGACATGCTGGAGGGACAGATTCATAACCCAGAGGCTCCCTTCATTCTGGAATAAAATCCCAGTCCAGGTTAGGCAGAGTCCCTCATTGACTCTCTTCAAGAGGAATCTTGATGAGTGGATGGGAGATTGTACTTTACCCAAGGTATCACTTCTGTGTCACTGTTAGACAGAGGCGCACAGTAGACTAACCTTGAAAAGGCATAGCAAAATTAATTTAAAATGGGTGGTGAAAGCCAAACACACTCTGGTTAGGCTTATAAATGCCCTAGGGCAGATAGCCTAGTATGAACCTATGAACCTATATAACATGTAAAATCACCCAAGATTACACAAGTGTCCCATACAGTATAGTCACATCCCAAGGTAATGTAATGAAAGTATATAGGGGACACCATGTAACATAAATCATATACACTTAATAACATGTCAGTAATGATTAAATAATTTCCAACCTGATATTTATTGAAAAGGAAAACTGAGCAATGCTTAGCAGTGTTGCGCCCTGTTTAGCTGGTTTAAGTATTGCCTAGACTGAAATTCTAAGCAGGAGTCAGCTCAGGTAACTGGATTTGTGCACTTCTAAGCACTGCTCAACACTTACCCCTTTAAGCATTGCTCAACACAGCTTAGCGGGTTTGCACAACACTAAGCTGGACTCAACAGTTTCAAAATGATCCAATGATGGCAAAGGGTGGAAATATGGCCTTATTTAAACTACAAAGGTGGGAATACCACCATAACCTGTTGTAGTTAATCTGTGCAGGTACTATATTGGGTGTTGGTGAAGGACCACACTTTCTGGTGCAGCGCTGGGGCATTCAGGAGTCCAGGGTCATGGCTGGACTCCTTGTAGAAAACCATGATGACAGACTGCTGCAGGGCCAGCACCAGGGCTCACAATACAAAGTGGTGGCCTGGAGCCATCTCACACATGATCTCACCAGTGCTACTGGCATCCCCCAAACTGGGGAGCAGATACAGCATCATTATGCCGACCTAAAACAGAGGAAGGAGATGCTCTTGGCCCAATGGATCCATGATGCATAGCCACAGAATGCTCCAGTAGTGTGTAAGTATCAGTATCAAGTAGTTTGTACCAAAGTCTATCCTGAGTATGTGATAGACAGGAATGCATAATGTTTGTTTGTCTCCCCTACAGCTGGAGTAATGAGGGCTAGCAACATTGAAGACCATGCCGACAGACTGTTAAGGCTGCACTGACAGGCTGATGACTACAAATCTATCTTGCAGTATATTGTGCAAATAACTAAGAAGGAGTGCATTGTTTACTGCCAGTAGGTGTGCTGTTGCTGTGTTAACTGAATAAATAAAGTCTATACGACTAATATTGATCTACAGGATATGTAGTACTAAAGCACTATGTCATGTCACTGTAATAAAGATCTATACCACAAAGTGTTGTGTTTACTCTGGTATGTTGTAGAAATAGAATGTATACAGGTTATTCACAGCAAATATGGCTTTGACAGCATGCATTAACTGAGGTTGTTCTGAGAACCAGCTGTTAAGAAAAACTGTAGATTGTGGAGCTGTAAAACAAAATATAAATGAAATATGAAATATATAATGCACTAAGCTCTGAACCCTGAATAGTAATTTGTAATGTATCACAGTGTGCCCCATGCAGCATTGCTGTGTGTTATCCTTTGCTTTCCAGATTGTGTACTGTGCATAAATCCTTGGAAATAATACAATCTGCCATGCATGCATCTCAGGATTACAAGGTCAGACTGTTTAACCAAGACAGTATTAGGCAGAAACTAGTCAAACAAGAAACAGTAGCTCCACAGTGCTCAGTGTGATGAGAAATAGCTTATTTGTCAATTTTGCACACCCAGACATGGTTCAAATCCAGGGAGTGGTAGTAAGATGTGTGCATATTTACACAAAAGGAATCAGGAATAAATATAGAAACAGTCAGGTAGTGTTAACAGATATTTTCTTCACAGGTTTTACAGGTAAAGAAATGTTGGTAGTAGCTGTATGAAGGGTATACTAATACACCAAGTACAACTGTTCCACTGTCCAACCCCATGCCTGTAAATGACAGCAGGATAGGTACATACAGCATACACTCTTCCCAATACATGTCTCTCAAGTGCCACGCTGTCATGGCTAGTGGTCACTGTTGCCAATAACTCTGGACACAGAAAACCAGGTGAAGTATGCCAGTGGCACACTCACATAACAGCACTGCAGGGTACCCATTCTATGCCAGATATGTAACCCTGACATGTATGAGTCCCCTCTAGTCATGTACAATGAGTTGTCACAGTTTGCCCTATACCATTATAGGTTGACAGTTTAACAGGTATGTTTGTGCTACAGAAGCTTAGGGCCATAGGTAGATGTAAAGTGAGGGCATACCTGTAGAGTACTGAGTGGTACTGTTGTGAAAAATAGAAGCCTTAACAGTTGTTAATGGACTTTTTGTCTCTCCCCCACCCCTTATTTGCATCAATAATTATGATTCATATACTACGGGTATGTTGTTGTCAAAACCTAATGTTGAGACTTGTGTTCTATTATTGTTCATATATTCGATTGTTTGCATGTTAAAATACCTTGTTCAAATACCATTGTTGGTGGCCTGTTGCTGTCAATGTTACTGGCATGCTGTTAAAATGCATACTGTTTTTCAACTTATGCATGTGTTCTGCTTGCTATGCAACTGTTTCAAATCTGTTGTATGGGGTTAATTGAAACACCCATGCCTGCTGTTATAACTAATTTTGAAATGTTTTGTTCATGACTAACCAATATATTTTGTAAAATC